>NW_015629500.1:380700-394965 GCF_001515625.1 Sinocyclocheilus rhinocerous
TGCAGTGGTGGACGAAGTACACAAATCAAGTACTTGAGTAAAAGTACAGATCCGTTTAATAAAATATTACTCCAGTAAAAGTAAAAGTACTCCTTTTTCAATTTTACTCGAGTGAAAGTACAAAAGTACTTGATTTTTTATGTACTTAAGTAAAAAAGTACTGATAGATATATTTATTTTGCAATTTTATATAGGCTACTTAATTTAATTTTATATTAGCACATATTTTTTATAATCCTACTGCTCAAAATACCTGGGATTTTCCCAAAATAACCACTATATGGAGTCAAGATATATTTTTGTTGTTCTGAAAAAACAAAACAAAAAGAGTGATGTAGTAATGTTCACTGTGAAGCTTACACTGGGAAGTACCTGAGAGAAAACAGATTTGACCATCTGATTTTCACCAGTAAGAAAAAAAGTGTTTTAAATCTTGTTGTTTTGCGGAACATCACAGTTATATATGATATGAGAATAAGGCCTGAAGTTAGGAAGAACATTTTAAGGACAATATAATTATATTTTCATAATGATTTTTTTTCTTCTCAAACCTTGTCTGTGGTGTAAAAACACCCCTGGCCAAATGCCCCCAGAGGGCATCACTTCCCACTTTGATAATTACTGTAGTTACCATGTTCTGAACATCACATCCTTTCTTTTCCCCCAGATGTAATCTATCTAGGTGGTTGAATAAAAATATTTGGACTTTATATCTAAAAATTACCTCAACTTAGCACCAGCAAGCTTGTTAGCTAGACAGTTAGCATCAGCTAACAATATTTACTTATTTTCAGTATGTTATGATGAATAAACATTCATCTGTCTACTCCGCTAGTTAATCCAAACATTAACAATATAAAAAATTATACTGTTGATAAACAATATAAAAACAGACGTCACATAGGGCTAAAAAACTGTTAACGTTACGGCAGCGGGGAATATGAATGTGCCTGAGTTATTTTATTTAATCTGTGTTATTTTAATGTTTCGTTGTTGTTTTTTTACCTAAAACATAGAGACACTGATGTTAATGTGTATACATTCAAGCATTTCAGTGGGCTTAAATAGATCACCCTTTACAGCAGATTTAGTTCACAACCAACTGACAGTTTGATGATGGGGGTTGGTGTTAAAGAATTGTGTTATAATTAGGGCTGCACGATAAATCGCATGCGATATTTAACGCGCATCTTGTCAGTAAAGTCGGTTCTTTAATCAGCTGTAAATCTCCATCACCTGTGGGCTTTCACATGGAGCAGCATTAACTACACAGAGCCGTTGTTCACCGACAAGCTGCGCAAAACATGCGCAAAATATGATCGTGCGACCAGAGAAACAGCTGCAATCGGATCATTCCAATTCGTGAATGAATCGTTTGGTGCGATTTGCGAACCGATTTAACAGGTTCATTGAAAAGAATCAGTTCGTTCTTAAATCAGACACCGCTTCTGCGTGTCGGAGCACGTGATATATTATAAGGAGTAACGATACGTTTTATGAAATGAAGTGAATTAAAAAGTATGATCTTATGCTTTGGAATGTAGTGAAGTAAAAGTAAAAGTTACTCAAAATAAAACTACTCCAGTAAAGTACAGATACTTGAAAAATGTACTTAAGTACAGTAACGAAGTAAAACTACTCCATTACTGTCCACCATTGGTTTTCTATACAATGACACCATTTTTTTTTATTTCCTTCATTGTATGTTTGTAAGGTAAACATTTGAATTTGGGTATGTCAAATTTAGGCGAAAATACAGAAAAACTCCCCAGAGCTTAAGGGGTTAATGAGAGGTTTAATAATAGCAAGTTTGAAAGTTTTTGGGACATATCCTAATGACAATGATGAATTAATAATATTCAGAAGAGGATCTATGACTTCTGGAAGCACCTCTTTTAGTAGCTTAGATGGAATGGGGTCTAACATACATGTTGCAGGTTTAGATGATTTAACAAGTTCTTACAATTCTTCCTCCCCTATAGCAGAGATTGAGTGAAATTGTTCCTCAAGGGATCTATAGTGCATCTCTGATGTGATACTGTAGCTGACGGCTACATGGTTATAATTTTATCTCTAATAGTATCGATCTTGGAAGTAAAGAACTTCATAAAGTCATTATTGCTTTGCTTTTGGGAAATGTCAGCACCTGTTAATTCTTTATTTTTTGTTAATTTAGCCACTGTACTGAACAAACACTTGGGTTTGCATTTATTTTTTTCTAAAAGAAACACAAAGTAAGCAAATGTAACAGTTTTTAAGGCTTTTCTGTAGGAGGAAGTACTTTCCCTCCATGCAATATGAAACACTTCTGTATTTATTTTCTTCCAGCTGTGGTCCATTCTCTGGGCTGCTCTCTTTAGGACGCAAAGGTGCTTGTTATAGCATGGTGTCGGACTGTTTTTCTTAATCTTCTTTAAGCGTAGAGGAGCAACCGTATCTAAAGTGCTAGAAAAGAGAGAGTCCATAGTTTCTGTTCTGTTACTGTTGGATATCCTGAGGAATTGAGACAAGTCAGGAAGATTATTTACAAAGCTGTCTTTTGTACCATTTTTGTAACAAGGAGTTGAATTTGCAGCTTTAGCTACATGGAGTATACATGTGGGGACATGACCAGAGCAAAGGCGGGGAGACACTGCTTGCAGAAAATAAAAATTTACCGCGGTCCGAACCTCGGTGTCCTGATAGCTGGTTACCGGCCTGCGCGTGCGCTCACAAGATCTCCCGGTTCTTACTTGTAAATTCAGTTCACTGGAGACTCGCACTAAACGGTTCATTCAAAATATTTATTGACTCAAAACTTGCATTTCACAAACAAACAAACCAAAAAAAAAAACGCACATCAAACCCGGTACACTAGTGTTGACCCTCCTCACGGAGGCCCCAACCAGAACTCACAGACAAAGTGAGCCCTTTCAAACTCAAGGGTCAAACCAAATCATACTCACAGGGAAAATTTAAAAAGATCATACATATACATAAAGACATAAATAAACTCAGCAATTGAATATCAAATTTAAAATAAATTTTAACAATCGATACTACCCAAGTAAATACATACTCACTATGTAACCCATACCCAACAGTAGACTATGCCTACACTACCCATAATTCCTCCTGATTGCATAAAAAAGGAAACAGGAAGGCCACACTTCCTCTTAAACACCCACCCCTGGAACCATGCTGCAGCCATGAACCCAGAGAGAAGAGTTGGTCAACTATAAATAAAATAAATAAATAAAGGAAACTATTGGTGTCTTTTTTTCCTTAGACTAGAAAAAAATAACCCAAAGTGATTTTTAAACAACAAACATTTATACAAATGAACCAAAAAATATATATCAAAACAAACAGGGTATTTACAAGAATTAGGGGTAACATGAGATCTTCACATCTTCCCCCTCCACCAAACTCTCGCAGGGTAAGTGAGAGAGAAAATCGGCGGTCACATTTTCTGACCCTGGCCTGTCTTACAATGAAATGGAAAGGTTGCATAGCCAAACTCCAACAAGTTACACGTACAGGACAGGATTAGTCTCTAGTGCATCCCTCAAATCCTGGAAAGCTAGTCTGGATTGTTTAGTCCACTGAATTTGATTTGGGACTGACTTCCGTGTCAAATCTGTGAGTGGAGCTGCCCTAGTGGCAAAATGAGGTATAGACCTCCGATACTACCCAGGTAGTCCTAAAAAAGATCTAACCTGCCTTTTTGTACTTGGAAGTGGGCAGGTCTGAATAGCTTGTATCTTCTGGGTGTGGGGTTTAATAACTAAGTACTCAGTCTCACTCTTGGCTATTGAACACTTGACATTATTGATTGTCAAACCAGCTTCCTTAATTCGCTGAAACACTGTTGAAAGATGATGAAGATGCATCTTCCAGCTGTCACTGAATATCACATCATCATCAAGATAAGCTGCTGTAAATTCACTTAAATCCTGCAAAACAGTATTCATTAACCTCTGAAAGGTAGGGGAGCCTGAAAGGAAGGACTCGGAAATGCATAAGACTTGTAGGGGTACGAAAAGCAGTAAATTCTCTGGATTCAGGAGCCAAAGGCACCTGCCAGTACCCTTTACTAGGGCTGTGCAATTAATCGCATGCGATTGTCATGCGCATCTCATCAGTAAAGCCGGTTCCGTGATTAGTAGTAAATCTCCATCACCTGCTTTCAGATGGAGCGGCATTTACTACACAGAGCCATAGTTCACTGACAATTAGGCAATATCGCGTTCATTATCGCAGGCGATTCAATCTGCGATAATGAACCTAATTGCCTAATTGTCAGTGAACTATGGCTCTGTGTAGTAAATGCCGCTCCATCTGAAAGCAGGTGATGGAGATTTACTACTAATCACGGAGATGCGCATGACAATCGCATGCGATTAATTTCACAGCCCTACCCTTTACATAAGTCTATTGTACTGATGAATTTGGCTTTTCCCAACTTCTCAATAAGCTCCTCAATATGGGGCATTGGAAAGGAGTCATATTTGGATACTGAATTTAAGTGGTGAAAATCAATACAAAAACGCAAACTTCCATCCTTTTTCGGTACTAACACAACTGGGTTACACCATTCACTTTGAGAAGGTTCCACAATGCCCATCTCCTGCATTAGCCTAACCTCCTCAGTGAATGCTGACAGCATCTTTTCTGGAATACGATAACTCATTCTTTTCACTTGAGCATTAGGTTTCAACAATTCGATGCTGAATGAGAGGGGTACAACCAGGGGTACTCTTAAACAGTTCTGGATCACATAACTCTTGAATTTGTTTTTTCTGTTCCCCTGATAAGTGTTCAAGATTAACTGGGGAGGTATCCTGACTAACAGACAGGTACTGTTCTTCTATCTCCTCTTCACCTTCCACTAACTGAATCAAATTCACACTTGCAGACTCTTTCTGTGGAAACCATTCTTTCAAGAGATTGATATGCAATGGCCTATGAGAACGTGACCCACCAGGAGTTGCAATTTCATAAGTTGCAGGTCCTAACTTCTTGGTAACCTTAAACGCACCATGCCATTTACCCAACAGCTTGTTTTCTTCTGCTGGAAGCATGATTAAAACCTGCTGACCTACTTCAAAGGACCGCTGCCTTGCTTTTCTGTCATACCAGCATTTCTGCCTACGCTGTGCTTCTTGTAAGTGTTCTACTGCTAACTTGGTCATTTTCTCCAATTTCTCCCTCATTTGCAACACGTAATCATTTACATTCACCTTACTAGATGTCTGTGAACTTTGCTACCAGGACTCTTTCAACAAAGACAGAGGACCCCGCACATCATACCAATACATCAACTGAAAGGGAGAGAAACCTGTAGAAGCCCGTGGAACTTCTCTATATGCAAATAGTAAGTAAGGTAACCACTGATCCCAATCAGATCCTGTGTCACTCACAAATTTAAGGAGCATTTGAACAAGTGTTTGATTGAATCTTTCTACAAGACCATCGGTTTCAGGATGGTAAGGTGTGGTCTTCAAACCTCTTATACCCAGCAATTGATAAACCTGTTGCAGTAACTTTGAGGTAAAATTGGTTCCCCGGTCAGTCAGTATCTCCTCGGGAAAACCCACTCTAGAAAAAAACTGCACCAAACAAAAAGCCACAGATTTTGCCTTAATGTTCTTTTAAAGGGAAGACTTCAGGATATCGACTTGCATAGTCACAAATTACCAGCATGTATTTGTTACCTGCTTTACTCCTCTCTTAAGGGCCTACAATATCCATGCCTAGTCGTTGCAAAAGCACCTCTATTACTGGCAAAGGCATCAAGGGAGTTTTTGGAGGACCAGGAGAGGCAGTACATTGGCATTCTGGACACATCTTACAAGACTCAGCTATATCTTGGGTCATCCCTGGCCAGAAAAAGTGTTTACTGGTTCGATGCTACATTTTACGACGGCCCAAAAGACCGGCCCAAGGGATGGAATGCCCCATTTTCAGCACCATGTTGCGTACACTCATAAGAAGAACCATTTGTTGTCCGTTTTGGGTCTTACAATACAGAAGTTCATTCTCTAGACAAAAAGTAGAACCTTTAAAGAAGGCCATCTCTCTGCCTTGTTTTGCATTTTCTGTCATTCTAGAATAGATAGAACCAATTTCAGAATCCGTTTTCTGCAGTTCAGACATATTGGCAGGGATTTGCCACTCCAAATTGAGTTTTTCTGAACCTTCTCTATCTGTGACTTGCACCAATGTTCCCTGAAACTTGTCTAACCTCTTCTCTGCTTTAGACTTCACAGGTTTCACTGGATGAGTTGGCATTTCAAGGTATTTATCTCATTCACCTCCTGGTTCTGTCTAGACTTTGCACGAGTTAAAACCACATTACAGATATTACTTGGTTGAAATAAATCCATTAACACAGGAAAGTCGTCACCAATGATCACAGGATATGGCAGTTTTGGTGCTAGCCCCACTTTCATCAGGTAGGATTGCTCATTAACCCCTAAATACACTTCAGTGACCGGATATGACCGTTCTTCACCATGGATACCATAACCATAACATTTAACCATAACAGGGCCATCGGTTTCCACAGAACATTCAGATACAAGATCAGTCTCTACCAAAGTTTGAGTGCATCCTGTGTCTACCAAAGCTATAACCTTTTTACCATTCAATTCTACAGGAATTGTGACATCACTGGGCATTGGAGTAATGCTAGTTTCAGGTATCATCATCCGTGGAACATAACAGACATTGGTAAGCTTTTTATTCAGGTTTGGACACATTGGTTTCTTACGGCCTATCTGGCCACAATTAAAACACTTAATAGTCCCAACTGTAGATAAGCTAGACGTTTCTGTTTGTTTCACCAGTCTCTCGCCCATACTCTTACCCCCTTCTAGCAGTGAGGTTGTATTGCGGGAAGAAGGCTTGTCCCTTGCGGTCTTCCACTGAGCAAAACTCCAAGGCTCAGTCCTTCGCTTAGCTGCCACAAAGACATCCGCCAGCCTGGCGGCCTCCTCCGAATAGGATGGGTCATGCACTTTAATCCAGGTTTGCAGTTCAGGACACAACATTCTCAAAACGGTTCCAAAATGATAGTCTCTGCAACCTCTGCACCAGTCTTTTCTGCAGGTTTCACCCACTTGTAGAACAAATCCTTCAACCGAATGTACAATTCCTTAGGAGTTTCTTCCATCAGCACCTCCATGGAACGAAACCACTTACGATAGTTCTCAGCATTGATAGAGTATTTCTTCAATATGGTCTCTCTCACCTGCCCATAGTCGGTCACTTCCTCCACATCCATAGTCACGTAGGCAGCACAGGCCTTGCCAGTAAGTAGAGGAACTAGTCGAATAGCCCAATCCTCTGGAGGCCATTTGCACACGGTAGCAATTTGTCAAAGGTAGTCAGATAATGCTCGATGTCATATATCTCACTGGGCTGCTGCATCTTTGGCTCTTTCAATGGACCCCCAGCAGTTGAATGTTGAACTCCATCAGAATTTCTGGAAGATGTGCCTGGACCCTCACTCTCCCCTAGTGGCGGATTTCCCAGTGAGGTATGCTGATTTACTTCTCCCTGCAGTAAGCGAAACTGATGTTGCAAGGACTTCCATCTTGTTTCTTGTCGTACATTTTCTTGTTCCTGACAAATTTGTCTTTCTCTTTGATCCACCAGGGATTTCTGGAACATATCCTTGAGCTCAGTAATATCCTTAGAAGAACTCTCAGGGGGAACTGACTCAACAGCACCTCCACTAGCCCCTTGCAGTTCTTCCCCATCTTCTCCAGGGTCCATCTGATTTCTCAGTACGTGTCCGGTTTGGTGCCATCACACCTGAAGATTTGACACCGCAATGCTCCTCTTCTGGAATATCCCACTGCTGCCACCATAATGTGGGGACATGACCAGAGCAAAGGCGTGGAGACACTGCTTGCAGTCAATATAAAATATGTATTTACTCAAAACTTGCATTTCACAAAAAAAACACATCAAGCCCGGGACACTAGTGTTGACCCTCCTCACTGAGACCCCAACCAGAACTCACACTAACAGACGAAGTGAGCCCTTTCTTCTTCTTCTTCTTCTTCTTCTTCTTCTTATTCTACTTCAATGGCAGTTGGCAAACCAGCTTAAGGTGCGTTTCCGCCACCTACTGGGATGGAGTGTGAAGCCTCGATAATGAGCCCTTTCAAACTCAAGGATCAAACCAAATCATTCACAGGGAAAATTAAAAAAAAATCATACATATAAATGAACACATAAATAAACTCAATAACTGAATATCAAATTCAAAATAAATTTTAACAATCAATATAGTACCCAAATAAATACAAGAAATAAACAAAACAATAAATGTATACATGCATTCAAATAAACACAATGAAACAATGACACCCCTGCTCATACTGGTAAGTACACTATGCCTACACTTCCCATAATTCCTCCTGATTGCATAAAAAAGGAAACAGGAAGGCCACACTTCCTCTTAAACCCCTACCCCCGGAACCATGCTGCAGCCATGAACCCAGAAACAAGAGGTAAGAAAATGAAGTTGGTAAACCATAAAATAAACAAAGAAAGAAAACTTTTGGTGTCTTTTTTTTGTCTAATGTGCACATTAGACTAGGAAAAATAACCCAAAGTGATTTTAAACAACAAAAATTTATACAAATGAACTAAACAAATTTAAATCAAAACAAAATGGTATATACAAGAATTAGGGGTAACATGAGATCTTCACAATACACGAGACTAGATAATGATCTGAGATATCATCACTCTGCTGCAGAATTTCAACACAATTAACATCAATTCCATGTGACCGTATTAAATCTAAAGTATGATTACGACAATGAGTAGGCCCTGACACGTGTTGTCTAACCCCAATGGAGTTCAGAATGTCTATAAAAACTGATCCCAATGCATCTTTTTCATTATCAACATGGATATTAAAATCACCAACAATTAAGACTTTATCTGCAGCCAGCACTAACTCCGATAGAAAATCAGCAAATTCTTTGATAAAGTCTGTATGGTGCCCTGGTGGCCTGTATACAGTAGCCAGTACAAACATCACAGGGGATTTATCATTAACACTTGTTTCTCTGGATAATGTTATTTGAATCACCATTACTTCAATCGAATTATTCTTGAAACCAGACTTCTGAGAAATACTGGAAATATTAGTATAAATTTTAGCAACACCTCTTCCTTTACCTTTTGGATTTGGCTCATGTTTATAACAGTAATCTTGAGGGGTAGACTCATTCAAAATAATGTAATCATCTGGTTTTAGCCAGGTTTCTGTCAAACAGAGCACATCTAGGTTTTGAGCTGTGATCATGTCATTTATAAAATGTGCTTTCGTAGAAAAGGTTCTAAAATTAATTAAGCCAAGCTTTATCATGTGTTATCATTTGTTGAATATCAGTTCAGTTGTTAAATTGGTTTGGATGTTTTTTCTGGAGTGTAGCTTTTGAAAGGGAACAGAAGATTATTTCCCTACTGTTTAGCCATTCCCTATTGTTGCAGCCTAATGTTTTTAAAGTGTTTGTATTTTTGTGTTAAGACTTTTAAAGGAATGAGCGGACGCTATGGGAACCAGCATTTTGTGAGCAAATGAATGAAATCAACCCAAAAAGACACAAGAGCATGGGGTCAAATCCATATCCAAACAATAAAATCTGATAAATATGCCACAGCACAATTATCGTCCAAATATGTAGCTTTAGGTAGCGCCTTAGAAGTGGCTACACTCCGAGTGGAATGAGCCTTAACCCTGAGAGGCGAGTACAACCCACATGCCTCACACACTATAAGGGCATAATTCAATGAGCCATAAATTGCTTTGTGGCTGTAGTACATTGCACATCAGTAATTGACTTGGGTTACACCACTGATATGTTTGGTCTGCATAATCCCTTGACCACTGCTCAAATTCACTTTTTGTTTGATGCAGGAGTGTGTGTAAATTAGTCTACTAGAACAAACTTCCTTTATGCTGAAATGAGCACTCAATTCCAGAGTTCCTGTGTAATGAACATGTAGGTCAACAAAAATACTGTCAATGTTTACATGTCATTGTGTGAATATTTTCAATCAGAGTCACAATGGTGACAAATGAATGTTGTTAACCCTGAATTACAGGCTTGTTGGGGCCAGACACTGCTTCTGTAAAATGATCAAAAAGAAACTGTTCGTAGTTGCATGTAAGGGGATGATTGTAACACTTAGCTGGCCATATTAGCAAAATAGTTTGAAATTAGCAGGTTAAAAAGGCATCACATTTTGCCTAATAAACTAGTTTAATCTGATTTATGTTAAATGATTTTATCTGTAAAAGTGTAAGTAAACTAAATATAGTTTTGGTAAAAAAAAAAAACATTCTTAATCAGTTTTATTCTTTATAAAATATGCATGTGCCTGTTTCCAACCTTGGCAACCATTCATATGGGATCTGGGAGGAAGTGAGTAAAAGATAAAATTATCATAGAACATTTTACAACTCTCCCCATGTTACAACCATACCCGGTCTCCCCTACTACTGACTTCTCGCAAGAAATTACATCACAACTAGAACAAGTTGGTCAAAAACATACATTTACACACAAACTGACCACCATCCACAACTTCAATTCCATATGGGGTTGGGTATGTGACACAATCACTGGATTCAGATGTGTCTTGTTGCCTGCTTATCTTAAGGTTTCGGATAGAGTCTATGTTTTTTGAACAGTTGATGCCTTGCTGTATATTTTTCAGTCAAAGTGTTTTCAGCTGAAAATACTGAAAATACTTGAACATAAATTTGATTGGGTCTGATCCCTCCAAGTTTACAGAAATGTTAACCACTAACATACTGGATCCCTTTATGTACTACTACTTGTAAGTGACTCTCCTGGTCACCAGGTGGTACCATCCTCCATGCTTTGCCTTATTTGTATTTGCCTGTTTGATATACTTGTTGTCAGTTTTGACTCCTTATCATGTGGTGAGCTACATTCTCTTCACTGGAAATGAATGGTGTAGAATTTTTTTTATTTTTTTTTTAAACAATTGCTAGCAAATGGTACAAATAATTACAAAAATGGCAGGTATCACATTGAATTTTGAAGTAGAAAGACTGAAATTGTATTTTCTTGTAAAACGAATCTTTGTTTCATTTACAACTTTAGAAATATTAGAAAATCACTGGTCACACTTCATATTAGGTGACCTTAACTACTATGTACTTACATCAAAAAAAGAAGTACAATGTACTTATTGTATTCATATTGTATTGCAAAACACTTTTGCTGCTATTGAGGTGGGATACGGGTAAAGTTAGGGACAGGTTTGGTGGTATGGGTAGGTTTAAGGGTGGGTTAAGGTGTAAGGGATGGGTCAACAGTGTAATTAGAAATGTAATTACAGAAATTACTTACAGATGTAATTACATATAGGTATTTTAAAAAATATAAGTACAATGTAAGTGCATTGTACCAAATGATTAATTTAAATGTAAGTACATAGTAGTTAAGGCCACGTAATAGTAAGTGGGACCAAATCACTTTCTGTGTATATAAAATTATATTTTGCATCTGTTGATTTTGATGTGGTGTAATGCTCTACTTAACAACTGATGGATGTAAACGTTTTAGTTTAGATATGGAAATTGTACTTTGTATCAGTGAATATGGTGGTTTAAACAAATTGAATTGTGTTTTAAGCAAATTCAATAGTTATATATGAGCCTGTACTTAATGAATTGCCACTACGGATTCCAGTTTCACAACCAACGGTCCACCATAAATAAACCATGCATTTGAGTAGCATTTGCTCTTTCCTTTCGGCCTTTATTAATTGTTTCTTTTTCAAAGTGTTTTGCTTAGAATCTGAGTTCAGCCTGGAGGGAGATTACTTATTGGGTGGCCTTTTTGCTTTACATGAAGTTCAACATGCAGAACCTTTTTCCACTCCAGAAGCCATTAAATGTTTCAGGTAAGAAAGGATTTTTTTTTTCCACTTTTTGTTGCAGCAGCATTTCCTCAGTATTTTGTTTCAAGTCACATTTCTAAAAACAAAGATTTGATTAAGCGCTATTTACTTCTTCACTGATATTTTCTAGATACACTTTCTCAAAATCTGGTTATCAGATGTTGCAAGTGATGAGGTTTGCTGTTGAGGAGATTAATAACTCCACAACTCTTCTGCCCAATGTTTCTCTGGGATATGAGATTTTTGACCACTGTTCTGACACGAAAAATTTCCCTTCAATCTTCAATTTTATCTCAAAAAATGGCTCAATAAAACCTAAAGAAAAGCTCAACAACTATCAGCCTAAAGTGATTGCTTTAACAGGGCCATATGGAAGCACAAGAACTATTACTATTGCACCACTGATCACAATGGACCTTATACCATTGGTAAATTCTGGTTCTTTTTATATAGTTTACATAACAAAATACTTACTTCCTACTTTTTGTTCAGGACTACCAAGTTACAATATAATGCTAATAAATTGGAATGTTTTCTTCTCTTTCAAAGGTGAATTATGGAGCTTCTAGCTATACATTAAGCAATAAACTTCAGTATCCTTCCTTTGTAAGAACAATCCCTAGCAACAAAAACCTTATAGAGATGATTATTCACATCATACGATGGTTTGGATGGAACTGGGTTGCCTTTCTTGGTAGCCAAGATGATTACAGCGAAGACGGTCTAAGAATATTTAACAAGTATATAAGCAATACGGGCATTTGTTTGGCCTATCAAGAGGCTTTAGGCCAACAGGCAAACTACAGTCAAACACTTAAAAAGATTGATATGCTCAAGATCAATGTCATTGTTGTTTTCGCTGTGCCACCATATGCAAGAAAAATTATCAAAGCAGCCATAGCAAATGACATCCGAGACAAAGTATGGATTGCGAGTGAAACTTGGGCTATGAATCAACAGCTTCCAACAGAGCCGGGAATTGGGAAAATTGGAACAGTCATTGGCATTACGGAGAGATTGTTGTCATTACCAGGATTTGATAAATTCATCTATAAAGACAGGAGAACAATTAATGGATATAGCACTGAGAGTAATGTCCAGAGTAAGAATAAGACATGCAATCAAGTTTGTGATTACTGCCCACTGTTGACCGCAGAGGAGATTATAAACGAAAATCCCTCATTCTCCTTCGCCATCTACGCTGCCATATATACCATAGCTCATGCATTACATAAGGTTCTGCAGTGTGACATGAATGAATGCCACAAAAACATGACAGTTAAGCCATACATGGTGAGTAATTGCATCATAATGATAATGACATTTTTCATTAAAAGTAATAACATTTATTATGTTAATAATGCTTAATAATACTGTTTGGCTTTTTTGGGGGGAATTTTTACCGTACTTTACAACAGCTTCTGGAACAAATGAAAAAGTTGGACTTCCCACTTAAAGGCCATCAGGTGAAATATGATGACAATGGTGATCCAACTGTCAGTTTTGCAGTCGTACTTTGGAATACTGAAACAAATCCTCCACGGTTTGATATGGTGGGCACATATGAAACATATCCAGAAATTACTTTTAATATCAACAACTCTCTCTTGCACTGGCATAACAATGGTTCTGTAAGTTATGTTTTCAGCGAGTATTTATCTAAACATTTACCTTAATTTGATTAATGTTAATAACACATTTTCCCATTCCATAAAGGTTCCATTCTCAAACTGCTCCGTTGAGTGCAAAGAGGGATTTTCGAGGGAACCTAATCGATATCATAGTTGCTGTTTTCTGTGCAAAAAATGTCCACGTAACAGCTATGTGAATTATTCATGTGAGTACTTTAAGCAATGTGTGACAAAACATTGGCATTTCAGCTTCCTCAGTCCATGCTAATAGGGAAAGATAAGGGAAGATAATTCATTGTCTAATATATTTGGGGGAATAAATTAAAATTTTTAATAATTTAGCTGTTGTAGTCAAAAAATAGGGTAGGACAGGGATGTCCAAACTATGGCATGTGGGCCAGATGTGACCCAGGAATAAATTTCAAATGGACCGCAGCTTGTGTAAAATATATTATATGTGGCATACATCCCAAATCAAGCTACTTCTACCGTAATCCAAAGCTACTGTCCAAGACACAAAGCATGCAATATTATTAATATTAAATCAGGTGCTGGTGCCACTGGTCTCAAATGTTAGTTTGGAGCCCTGTATGTAAGCTCTGTATGTGTGTGGGTGTGTGTATATATACACAGCATTCTGACCCCAGGTGTGTCTAAACATTGAATCTGGCCCTCTTTAAAAAAAAAAAAA
>NW_015629500.1:395003-407627 GCF_001515625.1 Sinocyclocheilus rhinocerous
AAAAAAAAAAAAGTTTGGACAACCCTGCCTTAACCCCAACCCCAACCCCAGATGATTTGAATGATTAAAATGATATCAAAAATGTATTTTTCATATTTTTTAAATAGTGTAACTATATGTAAAATGTAAATGTGTTAGTTGACAGATACTTAACGAACATACATTTGTGCAATTTAATTAATGGAATTGTTAAATAACAACTCTATTAATATTATTATAATAATTATGGTATTTGGTGACAGATAAGCTCAAGAAGAAACAAAGCTGAAGGGACATTTTACCCCATCTTCTTCTTTTGTGCTGTCTCCCAATACAGAGTAAGGCAGTGTTGTGCAGAGCTCTAATGCAGTTTACTGGTGATCCATTCTCACTTTCACCCCAAACCAACTCTAATGATCTCATTATTTTAGTGAATCACCTCCTTATTAACTGCATGGTTACTGAACTGGCATTCAAATCTCTGTGCAGTGCACAGACCTCTGGAGGGGCAGGGGAGTAGTAGCTTTACAAGAGTACCCCTCGGTAGAAATCGGTAGACACTGTCTTTTCAAAATTGCATTGTATTATCTATTTTGTTTTGAAAAAAAAAAAAAAACTAGGTTAATCTATTTTGTACTGTTTGAACTTCATGATCAAAAAAGTCTAATTTTGGCTGTATTACATTCATATTATTTTGCTGTTTTTCAGGGGACCCCTATACCTGTTCTCCATGTTTAGAGAGCGAATGGTCTGATGAGTGCAGCACGGCATGTAAGACACGTACTATTGTCTATCTTGAGTTCACAGAAATCCACTCCATCACTGTCATGTTTTCTGCCACATGCCTAATTATTCTCCTTATTGCCATATTTTGCCTTTTTGCCTACAACTTCAACACACCAGTGGTAAAGTCTGCTGGTGGCAGCATGTGTTTCCTAATGTTGACTTGTTTGATAATGTCTACAATAAGTGTCTTCTTTTTCTTTGGAAAACCCACATCTGTACATTGCCTCCTGAGAAATGTTGTATTTGCATTTTTCTTCACTGTTTTTCTCTCCTGTATGGCTGTCCGTTCCTTTCAAATTGTTTGTATCTTCAAAATGGCTGCCAAGTTCCCTAACATGCACAGCCTTTGGGTAAAGCACAACGGACAGTGGCTCTTTGTTGGATTTTTTTCTATCATTCATTTAATTTCTTGTGTACTATGGATGACTGTCTCAACTCCCATACCCTCCAGGGACTCTTTAACTTTTAAAGACCAGATTATACTCAGCTGTGAAATGGGGAACACTGAAACTTTAAGCGTAGTTGTGCTTATAGGTTGGTTTCTTGGATTCCTGTGTCTCTTATTTTCTTACATGGGAAGAGATCTGCCAAAAAATTACAATGAGGCGAAGTCAATAACTTTCAGTCTCATTTTGTACAATGTGAGCTGGATTGTTTATTTCACAGCATACCTTATTCTCAAAAGCAAATACGTCCAGCTTGTTAATGCGATGACACAGCTGTCTAGTATATATGGAATTCTCTTCAGTTATTTCATACCAAAATCTTACGTTATAATATTCCAGCCTCAAAAGAACACTGCTGCATACTTCCAAACATCGATTCAGAATTACACCCAAACCATTAGTAGGACTTAGCACAGATTCATTTAGGGGTGACTGAATTGAGAACATGGGCCTACTATAAATATTTATCCATAATATATGAATATTTCAGAAACTTTGTGTGGTTGGTTAGATTATTTATTATTATGTTACCTTTGCAAACCAGTGTCTGGGATTCAGTGTGGATTAAGATATTGATTTAAGACCATTTAAATAGTTATATTCATAAAGCTGATGATTACATGCTAGCATTAAGTGAACACATGCTTCCTTTTAATTTAGGAAATTTCCATAAAATGCTTGCATATTCATTGCCATACTGTTTCTGCAGATCCACTTCTCAATAAATCCATATTACACATCTAATTTAAATCTGATGTTATGTCTGTTTTTGTTGATGCTGTATTTGAACGTTGTTAAGAAAAAGCAATCCCCTTGATAAGGCAAAATGTTTTCATTCACTTTAACAAGGCTGCTACCAGACATTTTACATGCTGATATCAGCCAAAATGTTGATTAAAACAGCCCCTCTTGTGATTAAAAAAATGAATGAGCTCACCCTGTCATTATTTATTCATTTTAATTTCCTTCCAAACATGCATTTATTTCTTCTGTGGAACACAAAAGAATATCCTTTTAACATTATATTAACAGTGATTTACCAGAACACTAGTATATTCACATAGATACATGAGATACATCAAAATCATCTTTTTAAACACAGATTAGTAGTACAAATATTTACTTGACTCATGGTAATTTAACATTACAGACCAATGGATATTTTTACTTTAATAAACCCCAGTTCTTCCATTATATAAAAATGTTGGACCATATTCAACCATAACTGAATGAACCCATTACAGGGCTCTTCAACTCCTGCTGAGTTTAGCTTGGATGCTAACCAAACACACCCGCACATTAAATTAAAGTGTTCAGAATTATTCGGGAATGGGCTATTTAAACTGGTACTAAAGTCTGCAGGACACTGGACCTCTAGGAGTGGAGTTGAAGAGCCCTGCATTATAGTTTCCTGCCAGTGCTCCATTTTGCCACTTGGTGGCATAATTCGACATAGTCAGAATATTCCAGTGAAAATATGCTAATTTTCTTTTCAATAATCCCACTTTCTGAAGCAACAAAGGTACAGTTCCCAACTACAGAGGCAACGTGAACGTGTTAAAGACATATGTCAAAAAGGGTATAAAAATATAAACATTAGACTGTTTTAACCCGTTTAAACTATCACAGGATATTGCCATTACATTATTCTTTAGAGTATATTAAGTAACAATAAAATGTAAATACGCTCCAAAACTTAACTCACAGGCACCATTAGTTTCCAAAGGCACACAACCTGTTCAAAAAGTCAAGTCAAGTCGCCTTTATTTATATAGCGCTTTTAACAATACAGATTGTGTCAAAGCAACTGTACAGCATTAATTAGGAAAATAGTGTGTCAATAATGCAAAGTGACAATAGTAAACACTCAATTTTCAGTTAAAGGCAGTTCATCATTGAATTCAGTGATGTCATCATCCAGCTCAGTTCAGTTTAAATAGTATCTTTGCAATCAAGTCAATGATATCGCTGGAAATTGAGTGTCCCCAACTAAGCAAGCCAGAGGCGACAGCAGCAAGGAACCGACAGAGGACTATAATGCAATAAGAGCTCGTTCAAATACTGAGGTGCTAAACCATTCAGGGCTTTATAAGTAATAAGCAAGATTTTAAAATCTATACGATGTTTCTCAAAAAGCAGGTCACAAAAGTCTTTCAGTCATCTTAAGATCTTAGGAACACCCACATTCACTGTCGGTCTCACTTTTAGCTCATCCTCTCTAATCATTGGATGCTTTTTAAATAGGCTAGTATTTATTAAAGCGGTCTTGATTGCTTTTCCTTCACTATTTGGTTAATCATTTCAGTTTTGATAGGCCTATACAGTTTTGCGGAATCAGTCAGAGGATGAACCTTGAAATCAGGGCTAAATCCGACCTGGCATGTCAGGCATGTGGTGCTGCCTGCTTACAGGATGCTGAAGCAAATCGTGCGTTTCATACAATTTCTATGGATATATGCTTCTCATTCAATCTTCATGGTCTACGAAGAATAGACCTACAACAAGGCTGTAATAACCCCTGCAATGGCAGCAGGGCAAAAAAAAAAAAAAAAATATATATATAATTTTTTTTTTTAATCCGAACTTAAAATTTCACCCGCAGTCTTGGCGATGGATAATGTAAATAAACTACTGTTCAAAAGTTTGGCATCAGTAAGAATTTTTTTGAAAGAAGTAAATTATACTTTAATTTAGCAAGGATGTATTAAATTGAAGTGACAGTATATATATATAATTTTTTTTTTTAATCCAGACTCCCGCTCTCTCTATCTCTCTCTCTTTCTCTCTCTCTTTCTCCATTTTTTTTTTCAAGCATCAGCGAACCCATTCATTATTTTAACAGAACGCATAGGCCTATTTTGTGCGCCAAAAATACGAAGCGAGGAAAATTGACGGGCCGCCCCTACCTTTTCAGAAGCTGGCGCCGATTTTCCACATTTTGGAGTTATAAAGAAGGTTCTCTGGGAAACCTACGATTAGACTATGCTTTAACACAGAAGCATATAACAATCCTCTATCGTATTACAGTCGCTAATAGGACATTTTGAAAAGTGTTTTGAGTTGTTGTTACATAAAACTACAGCTCCCTTGTTAACGACATTTAGTGGATCCCTTAATTTATAGCCGCCTGACGTGATTTCACATATCTTTGGATATCGCAACCCATATCAAGCCGAAAATATAGCAGTAGGCTATCTATTGGAGAAAGACGGTAGGTTTGTGGATCTTCCAAAAGAGATAGTTCCTTATTTGAAATTAAAGATAAGTAACAACACAGAGAAACATGGACATGTTTGTCCATCTATGTCATGGCAAGAAACCATATTTGATGCCCTGTCTTATTTTGCGTTTAAACGAAAGCAGTGTACACAAGTCGTTTATTCTTATACAAATGAGTCAAGTTCTGAAGAGTAAATGGCAGATGTTTTGCAATTCAAGGCGCATCCATAGACAGGATTTAGTGCTTCACAATGAGGGGGCTCGTCTTTTGTTAAGCCCTTGTGTTTCTCATTGAAAAGCTTTACAAAGGGTTCATCCTTCATGGAGTTTTAAAGTTACTTTCCACTAGTTCATTTCAGCCCTTGAGAAAACCTAAAGCAATGTTAATGTCCCTCTCTTTTCCTTTGAGATCGAGATCTCAGTCCACACAACCAAACACAAGGCATTGTGCACCTGAACCAAAGCCTTCTGAATAACTTGCAGTCTATAGAAATTCATTATGGAACATGTTTGGTTAGCCCAATACAAACAGGACGGACGCGTGGCATTTTACAGTGACACAAATTAAATACGTCAAATTGTGGGTTGTAGCCTATTAGCTGTTAAATATAGTTGATATCAAGTTGGGTATTTTGTTGAACTTTGCGGGAAGCCATTTGTTTCCTTTTTTTAACCTCTGAATAGTAAAGGCGGTTCTCCGATTTGTTTCGCTCTTGGTTGACCCGTTCCGTTGACATTCAGTGAGAATTATTTTGCATAGGCTAAATTCGTTCAGTACGCCTATGTCATATTTTCAAAATAGATATAAAGAGTACGGATTACTAGAAGGTGTAATGTAAATATTAAAATTTAAGGTGCACAGACAGTGTCCAAATATTTACACAAATAAATAGCACACCCATATGTCTACGTGCATATATATTTTGTAATTGTATTTATTGTTTCTGTTGTAGTGCTGTATTTATATGCATGTATTTATAATCATATCAGTTGTTAACAAGTCGTTTTTTCCCCAATTATTCTGAGATCTACATCAGCCTACAATGTCAGTATTAATAAGATGTAGTTAATGTAGTTAATTAGTTAATCAGAGGGAAAAAGCATCATGCGACTGAGGAGACCTATTTAGTGCACTCGTAGAGTGTTTACAAAACGTTTTCCCCCCTGAATTTTTTAATATTTCAATTGTGTGTGTGTGTGTGTGTGTGGCTTCAATTTAATGCATAGGACCTAATTGTGAGCAGAGAAAACAGCTTTTCTTCAGAATGTGGTGGCTAAATTAAAGGTCTAATGTGGTGCAACATGTTGAATTTAAGCGTGAAAACAGCGTGATAAACAGCATCGACGAGGCACAAAGGAGTGAAGCCATTCACCATGTATCTAACTGCTGTGCTCCAATTTCATACTTATTTCGCGCTACTTTGCAGGACAGCACTGCAACGTTTTGACACAATTATTCGGCGCATTACATGCAATTTAATCTGAGATTTACATGCTAAAGTGGTTTCCTGTAGCAACATAATCAATAAGCACAAACAAATCAGGCCTATATATTTATTTATTTATTAGTAAAATACAAAACTACTGAATTTCGGGTTATCTCTAATATTAGACTATAATTCAGCAGTCGATTTGATTTTTTTAAATAAAAGGTTGCAACTTTCTACTTAATGACGCTCACATTTTGTTTGGGGGGGGGGAAGAAAAAGAGAGTCCTGACGCTATAAATTGCCATTTATCCTGTCGCGTGTCCTGCGTCTTAAGTCAACGTCACAATCTTTCTCACTTTCTCTAATTGCAGGAAATTGTCATATGCACAGGTCTATCGTCATTTTCAAGTGAAATTCTGTTTTTCTCCAAACTAGGCACATTTTTGTAGACCCGGCGAGATGAAGGCTGACTAAATTATGCGATTCATATTAAATGATTAAAGTTATTATGCATAAATGCTGAGAAAGTTGCGAAAATGTGTAAGTACAAAGTGTAGTAAAAGACTATGTCCTACAGTGAATGCATGTTGCTCACAGTTAGCCTAACCCTAAGTCAAAGACTTTCTCAAGGACCCAATCTATTGATGGGGAAGTGTGGAAAATTAGACGGATAGGGCCCTCGAGGAGGCGTTCCTCTGATTCTCCTCGCTCTGCTATTTGAAGGGAGCATCTGTGACAATTCTTCTGTTTTATACAATACGTCCAAACTACAAAAATACTAAAGGTATAACTTTTCGGTTTCGGATTCCACTCAACACAAAAGAAGCGATCATTTTATGAAAAACGTGTGCGCATAACCTTATACATACGAATTATTAACCTGTTTCTACTTTGAGAAGACACTTCTTAATTTCCAAGCTGATAACTTGTGCTAGTGACGTATACAACTTCAAGTTTTAATAGATAGGACGCTCACAGGTTCACCGGATGACTGTTTAAGACATTTACCAGCTTATAGCTGTTCTTAACAGTTTCACTCTACATACGGTTGTCTTTATTTCAAAGCAAACATTATATAGCATTCAAAGAAAATACATAATTAATAGTAGGCTAATAATAATAATAATAATAATAATTATTATTATTATTATTATTATTAGCCTACTATTAATTATGTATTTTCTTTGAATGCTATATAATGTTTGCTTTGAAATAAAGACAACCGTATGTAGAGTGAAACTGTTAAGAACAGCTATAAGCTGGTAAATGTCTTAAACAGTCATCCGGTGAACCTGTGAGCGTCCTATCTATTAAAACTTGAAGTTGTATACGTCACTAGCACAAGTTATCAGCTTGGAAATTAAGAAGTGTCTTCTCAAAGTAGAAACAGGTTAATAATTCGTATGTATAAGGTTATGCGCACACGTTTTTCATAAAATGATCGCTTCTTTTGTGTTGAGTGGAATCCGAAACCGAAATTTCAATTGTGTGTGTGTGTGTGTGTGTGGCTTCAATTTAATGCATAGGACCTAATTGTGAGCAGAGAAAACAGCTTTTCTTCAGAATGTGGTGGCTAAATTAAAGGTCTAATGTGGTGCAACATGTTGAATTTAAGCGTGAAAACAGCGTGATAAACAGCATCGACGAGGCACAAAGGAGTGAAGCCATTCACCATGTATCTAACTGCTGTGCTCCAATTTCATACTTATTTCGCGCTACTTTGCAGGACAGCACTGCAACGTTTTGACACAATTATTCGGCGCATTACATGCAATTTAATCTGAGATTTACATGCTAAAGTGGTTTCCTGTAGCAACATAATCAATAAGCACAAACAAATCAGGCCTATATATTTATTTATTTATTAGTAAAATACAAAACTACTGAATTTCGGGTTATCTCTAATATTAGACTATAATTCAGCAGTCGATTTGATTTTTTTAAATAAAAGGTTGCAACTTTCTACTTAATGACGCTCACATTTTGTTTGGGGGGGGGGAAGAAAAAGAGAGTCCTGACGCTATAAATTGCCATTTATCCTGTCGCGTGTCCTGCGTCTTAAGTCAACGTCACAATCTTTCTCACTTTCTCTAATTGCAGGAAATTGTCATATGCACAGGTCTATCGTCATTTTCAAGTGAAATTCTGTTTTTCTCCAAACTAGGCACATTTTTGTAGACCCGGCGAGATGAAGGCTGACTAAATTATGCGATTCATATTAAATGATTAAAGTTATTATGCATAAATGCTGAGAAAGTTGCGAAAATGTGTAAGTACAAAGTGTAGTAAAAGACTATGTCCTACAGTGAATGCATGTTGCTCACAGTTAGCCTAACCCTAAGTCAAAGACTTTCTCAAGGACCCAATCTATTGATGGGGAAGTGTGGAAAATTAGACGGATAGGGCCCTCGAGGAGGCGTTCCTCTGATTCTCCTCGCTCTGCTATTTGAAGGGAGCATCTGTGACAATTCTTCTGTTTTATACAATACGTCCAAACTACAAAAATACTAAAGGTATAACTTTTCGGTTTCGGATTCCACTCAACACAAAAGAAGCGATCATTTTATGAAAAACGTGTGCGCATAACCTTATACATACGAATTATTAACCTGTTTCTACTTTGAGAAGACACTTCTTAATTTCCAAGCTGATAACTTGTGCTAGTGACGTATACAACTTCAAGTTTTAATAGATAGGACGCTCACAGGTTCACCGGATGACTGTTTAAGACATTTACCAGCTTATAGCTGTTCTTAACAGTTTCACTCTACATACGGTTGTCTTTATTTCAAAGCAAACATTATATAGCATTCAAAGAAAATACATAATTAATAGTAGGCTAATAATAATAATAATAATAATTATTATTATTATTATTATCATTTCGGTCTTTGTAAAGGTAGTCAAAAACATTACAACATTAAATACCTAACAAATAGCCGTGGGCAACTAACAAGATAGCAATTAACCTATTAAACACACACACGAGCGCACACCCACCCACCCGCACACACACACACACACACACACACGCACGCACGCACACACACACACTGGTCTCTCTGAATACAAATCAATCAAATAAGCAATGGAAGGACTAACCTTATACGTCTTGTCTTGCTCAAACGTAGCCTACCTGATTTCAGTACCTTGGACAACGACACCACAAGCCGTATTGTGATAGGCTGCATTTCTCAAAAGCAACGTGATCTAAGTTGTTCTTTAGAAAACTGTTGCTCACACTAAGAAAAAAACCCCAAAAGGTTCTTTTCAGAACTGTTAACTGGTAACTCAGTGTTGCCATACCCCTTATAGAATTTGCAAAAAAGAGGGATCCGATAACATACATTTATATTTATATAAAAAAATGTATTTAATACATTTACGTATATTACACAAGATTAAACATATCTTAATTTACTATAAGATAAATAACTTTGTATGTTTTATGACAGTTGTGTGCGAGTAGTGAAGCTGTCCACTTTTTATAAGAAAAAAAAAATCTTCCAGTCTTACCAAAAGTTACCATATGATGTTCAGATCCAGTTTTCACATAGTGCAGTTTGCAAAAGTAGTATACTGAAGACGCTCGAGAATGACCGCAGTGGGATACCAGTCACCATGACGATATGCTTATTAGAGAGGTAAATTGCCACTTTGTTCTCTTATTGAGACCTCTGCTGTGCGGAACCGGAGGATGAACCGTGAAACCATGGACGAATAGTTTCAATAGCAAGTCGCAGCGTAGCATATGGTGCTGAAAGCTCACCGAAAGCTGACACCAACAAATTGCAGATTTCATACTAATTTTCTCTGGAGGGAAATTCCATGCCACCCACGCGACTCGTCTGTGTGGCTTTTTGTGTTGTTCTGTTTTTCAGTGTAGGCTATCATTCTGAAGCTATAGAAATGTATTTACAAAAAAAAGTGAGCGAAGAAATCAAAATAAGACAAAAAAAGACGAGGACATCTAACAGACTTCCATTTTTTATCAGGTTAATACGAACCTAAACTAGCTCATAAGAAACCTGTGCAAAACGCTAGATTTAAATATAACCTAAACATGATCTGGCCGTTTTATACGCCGTTATAACTAGGTGTTAGTCGGGGTTCAACAAGTTTCACTATATTAACGAGGACATTTTTATTTGCTAAATATATCGGGACATTACATATAATTATATTGCTTTTATATGCAGCTTAGAAATATTGTAAGGCGCGATTCTAAGATTTTTTTCAGCTGGGAGCACAAGAGGGGCCACAATTAATGCAGAGGGGCCAATCTTATGTTGTGTATTTATATGTAGGACTGTAGATATCCAAGTCATGTAAAGTTCAGTAAGCTTTAAAATCAGCAATACTGGCCTACCTTATTATCTTTTAACGGCATTTATTCACTGCTGTAAGTCAGAACAGTCAAATACAATTTGTATTAACTTTTTACTTTTCAGAAGTAAAACTGTAATAAATATAAGAATCCAATATGTGAACAGAACTCACAAAAATAATAAAACTCAACATTAATGCTTTACAGTAATGCAGGGCCGATTGATAAGCTTATGAGTGGCAGTTGACGGTCATCAGAAGGCAAAGTAAACAAAGTTTTTTTGAATTTATTTTTGGGTGAAATACCCCCTTTAATTTATCTGTCTGACTGCCTTTCTATTTGAGCCATTGCCCTCTGACCGGCACTACAGAGCACTGAGCACCAAAAAATGCCAGACACAAGAACAGCTTTTCCCCTCAGGCCATATTCCACCTAAACAATACATAACACATCTCAGACTGTAAATCTGTAAATAAAATAATTTGTTTCTCAAAACTTATATTTTTCTTTATATTTTATTGATTTCACAGTACATTTCTGACCACAGTAATGTATTGTAAAACAATACTCTGTAATCCTGTAAATACGCAATTTGTAACCTAATCTTAACCCTAACAGAAAGCATTCTGCAAAATAATGTTTTCAGCGATATTGTCAAATTCAGCTCACTTCTGGGTTAAGTAGGTACCCGCACGCGCACATCTGTGTTGGAGCTTTTGAGAGATCTAACGAACAAATCAATTCCACTCTGCCATGAACCGAACAGAGAGTAAAAGAAAATTATGCATTTGGTTTATTTTAAATATATTAATTATTTGTGACAGATGAAAGAAAATCTCACTAAAATATTTAAAATAATTAATTGTTATTTTGTTTGGAAATGATAACCAGGCAATTTGAAAGAATACGGAATTTACGATAAGAACTTTCAACAACAGGCCTACTTTATCGCGATAATTCCGTAAGTCAATATTCGCTGCTACGTAAATTTGAACTAAAAACAATGTTCACAAGTCTTCGTTGTTATACAGATTTGTTGCTTATTATGTGAGCTAAATGACAGATGCTTTGCAACTTAAAGAGCCTCAACAGACAAGATGTGGTGCTTAACAATGTGAGGGGCCTTTTGTCTTTCGTTTCTGATTGAATGGCTTCACACAGCGTCCATCCTTCGCCGGATTTTAAGTTACTATCCACTCATTTATTTCAGCCCCTAAGAATACCCAAAGCAATGTTAATGTGTCCTTCGTTTTTTTTTAGTGCACACAGCCAAACACAAGACTGTGCACGTCTAATTCAAATTAAAGACGTCTCAAAGACCTGCGATCTAGTCTATAGACATTCATGACATGCAATGTTTGATTAGGCATTTAACTATTTGTAAGAATTATTATTATTTAATAAACAATATAGCATAAAATATGTGGATCACCTGCATTTTATATCATGGACATTAAGTTCAAAGCTTGTGAAATTATACGTTGTGGAATTTATTTGTTATTCAAATAATCGGAAAAGTTGATGTTTGGAAATGTTGCCCTGCTCACAAGTAGTAGATCGCCTGCAGGACACATTGCAAGTAATTTTTCACTGTAAAAAGGCAATATTTAAAGGAACCCTGCGTCAGAAACATGATTCAACGACTTTATTGATATTGGCGAAATATTCGAAAGAACCTTTGGGAATTTTATCTCAAATGTCTCTGAATTGTGATGAAAGTTACTTGTTTTTGTTTGACTGGTTTATATTGTTGGCAACTCTGTCATTTTGAGCCCAAGAACATCAGGTGAATCTCTTTTACCGCCATGCTTTTTGTATTTACATGTTAACAATGAATGGTAGTCCTTTGGAAAAGGAACGTTTATTGCAGTAATTGTATAATTACTTCACTAATTGTTGTTAACAAGCCATAGACTAGGCCTACTTCAGGCACTACAGGAGAGCGCATGATAAAAGGCAGTTAGGGTTAATCAGTTACAGATGGAGAAAAGTGAAAGCACCTCCAAGCTTTTGATAAACATGCGCTTAAAACCTTTATCGCAGTCTCTTATTATGCCAAACTCGAGCACAAATTGTTCCTGTCTTGTGTCTGACAAGGTGGAGGAAACAGTGAAATCTCTTCATGAAACATGACAATAAAGTGATTTTTCCATCTAAGCTTTGTGTGTTTACTATATATTTCATCTGATCTAAAACTATAGACTTTGGCGCAGTTAACTAAGTAAATTGATTTGCTGTTGGAAATGAACTGCTAATACAATGGTGGTGCTTCTGAGCGTGAGACTGACGTGTAAATCAGCTTCACAAAAGAGAGCTGATTTGCTCCGATTTCATACTGATTTGTGCTATTTTACGCTGTGAAAGGAGAAACAACTCCGGCGTTTTGAACCAATTTTTTGGCCATTACAACTATTGAATTTTAAATGCTATGACAAAC
>NW_015629500.1:408004-411742 GCF_001515625.1 Sinocyclocheilus rhinocerous
GACAGAATATATATATATATATATATATATATATATATAATTACTCGCACAACACCAGCTGGTCTTTTGACAACATAACTAGTTTAGACCACTGCGGTATAGACATTTTCTGTCTGACAGTATCAGAAATTGCTAGAAATAGACAAGGCTACTTAAAAATAGTAAAAACCCTTTTCCTCTCAATGTATTTAACGTATTCTTGTAAACACTGTACACTTTTTGCAAAGTGTGGTGCAATATTATTGTGTCGTAAAAAGGAAGGGATTCCTTGAAAGAGAACTTATTTTAGAAGACATACAATAGACCTGAAAGATCAATCGCTTCGCTATACATATAAACTGCAGTGTTTTTCATTGCCTTTTAAAGGTTCTTGACCGGAGCTGCTGAAATGGTAATGTGAGTCCATCCCGGTGTCGCGTTATTTGTTCCCTCTGTATGCATAAAGCTATTGTATAGTGAGGCCGTCTCAAGTGAAAAAAAGGTCTTAAAGCTATCAATGGACATTCATTCATCCTGTCGCGTGTCATTCTTTTGAAGTCAATCCCCGTATTTTTTATTTTTATTTTTTACTGCGCATGTGCAACAGGACATTATCATTTTGATCAAAAAAAAAATTAAAACCAAAATGTAATTGCTCAAGCAATGTGTATACAATTTTTGATGAACAAAATAAAGTTTTGTTAAACTTGTTACGAGACTGTTGATGACTGTTCACCATTTTTATGTGAAACTAGTTTTTCCTCAGTAGAACTAGGGGTGCGTTTCCCAAAAGCAACTATGGTCGCAAGCTCTGTCGTTACCAATACAGTTCAATGGAACTTGCGACCATAGTTAGCAGCTTGAGACCATAGTTAGCCAACGATGCTTTTGGGAAACGCACCCCAGGGCCTTCACTCAAAGTCAAAACTTTTTTTTTTAAACGCTGTATGACATTCCCAGGGACAGGCTCTATTGATGGGGAAGTGTGGAAAATCAGGCGGATAGGGCCCTTGGACAGGAGGCGTTCCTCTGATTCTCCTCGCTCTGCTCTTTGAAGGGAACATCTGTGAGAATTCGACTTCTCTTTGAGAACATATATGTTATGAAGCTTAAAACTTAGAGCTCCACTTGTAGCATGACCGTCTGTATTCTACAGACAACCAAAGAATCCTAGAGCGTTTTGGCGGTTTTAGAAAATGTAGCTTTGGTTTGCAGAATCTTGACGTTTTAACTGAGTAAAGATTATTCCCCTTCCTTACTGGCAGAAAATTGCCACGTTGTGAAGACACGGCAAAGATTTCCACGGTGCTGCCTGTCTCAACATGGCGTGAAACTTGAAGAGAAAGGAATGAATAGTCAGAGCTAATTTCTCTACATCTCGACTGGTTATTTGAAACATTTTCCTTTTTACGGTTTTTCCATGGAACTCTCTATACATGTTCACCCCACACGACGAGCTTGTTTGTTAATTTCTATCTAAACTAATGCAAATAAAATATTAGATAATATGTAAGATAAAATATAAGATAATATGATTATAAGGGTTATAAGGATTATACATTTAGTTTGCAATTTCAAATAAAATAAATTAGACATGCAAGTGATGTGCAGAAAAGACAATTACTTATTACGCCCATATGCGGCCAAGTAATAACATTTTTATTATTTTATCGTGTATTTTCCTTCTGATTCTATAAATTAGAAGTCTCATGGTTTATAAAAGAGAGTAGCAACAAAGTCACTCTTAAGCTCTTTTTTGAGAACAAAAGCACAGCCAGGAAAGCAACTTCATGCTGATTGGGTGTCCAGCAGAAACTAAATGGATGCTCTTTTTGCACACCAATGATGTGAGCAGTGCATTGAGATGTTAAGTGAGTCTCTCTTTATAAAGCAGGATGCTAGGGAGAATTCCTTCACTCTAACACAAGGAAGCTGGATAATTCATCTGGGTATCTAAGCGCATCGAGCATTTGAGGACAATGGCTGCAGCATCAGACAGAGTGGTAACGGCGAAAACTCAGAGCGTTAAAAAGGTGATTAGAGTTATGAGTTAAATGAATTTTTGTAAACAAAAATCTAGAACGTCTTTATCATTCATAGCATGCATTCATTGTATTTTAAATAAAAGAAACGATTTTGTCTTTCAGGTGTCCAAACCACTGATGGAGAAGAAAAGAAGGGCACGTATCAATAAATGTTTGAATCAACTGAAAAGTCTCCTGGAGAGTGTCTGTTCGAACAATGTAAGAAATTTAAATGGACTTAATCTTCTATAATGGTTTACATTTATTCAAATTCTAACATCAACTATCTGTATCAAAAACTAACTGATCTGTTTTTATATTTGCAATTACTGCATTATTCAGATCCGCAAGCGAAAATTGGAAAAGGCTGACATTTTGGAGCTGACAGTTAAACATCTGATGCATCTGCAAAACACCAAAAGAGGTTTGCGTGCCATTCGCTTTAAAAGACTTATTATTCGTTACATTTATGGAAAACAGTAACTAAATGTTGATTTCTCTAAATGCAGGAATTCCCACAGTTTGTGACTCTGCTGAATATCACGCAGGGTACAGAAGCTGTCTGGCCACTGTCAGTCATTATCTTCTCGCATCGGACGCAGACAGAGATTCCCGCTCCATCATGCTGACACATCTTACTAGCGGTCCTAACCACGCCAGAGCTCCTGATTTCAGTACCGCGGAGAGCGACCCTGCACGGATCTCTGCACCAACATGTACACTTCGTCGATCACACAAAGTTCCGCTTAAAACAGACGCTCCTTATCCCAACTTGCAGCAAACTTCCGACAGATCTTATTGCTCTATGCCGAAGAGGATTGAGATTTGTGATGTGGACAAAATATCATTTAACGCACAGGCTGGGACCCATGGATCCAAGAAGCTCAAAACCACACACTTCAGTCTGAAAAATTCAAAGGTTGATGAGTGCTGCACTTTTTCTGAAGCCTTGAAACAGAATTATTGGCGGCCTTGGTAAATCTGAAGAATTTCACTGTTTTAACACTTAGACTTTAAAGTAGCTCTAATTTTGTTTCTTATGCACTGTATATGTAGATCCTATTTTTTCATAAATGATGACAAATGTTTATTTTAATAATAAAAAACTACGACATTGGATTGAATTTGCTTATTATGTAAACGGACATAAATTGTGACTAGATGTAGGCTAGATGTCAACTGCTGCGGAGATCGAATCAATGTATTTTACTTTGTAATGGAATGAAATATTTAGAATGCGCATGGTAATATTTATACGATCATTTTTTATGAAAAGTAATCTCTGTTTGAGACAGGCCTACCTCAAATTTATGCTGCTGACTCAACACGTAAAAAAGGCTGAATGTTGGCCACCATGCTTTCCAAGTCAAATCAAAGTGAAAAATCAGTGTTGGCTGAAAAAGTCGGTAAGACTTTATTTTAGGGTCTCTTAACTAGTTACTTATTAGCATGCATATTACTAGAATATTAGCCATTTATTAGTACTAATTAAGCACATATTAATGCCTTATTCTACATGACATTATTCTGCATCCCTAATCCTACCTAATACCTAAACTGAACAACTACCTTACTAATTATTAATAAGCAGCAAATTAGGAGTTTGAGGCAACCATGCTTTCCAAAATCCAACACCTCAAACTCACTGTAAAATCTATCACCAAACAAAATTATGCATTGTGATAAACATAGCTTAAGGTATTCGGTAAAAAAAAAAAAAAAAGTGTGTGTGTAT
>NW_015629500.1:412125-413128 GCF_001515625.1 Sinocyclocheilus rhinocerous
GGGGGAAAGCAGATAAACATCAAATTTTCATTTTTGGGTGAACTATCCCTTAAACTAGTTGCTTATTAGTGTGCATATTACTAGAATATTAGCCATTTATTAGTACTAATTAAGCACATATTAATGCCTTATTCTACATGACCTTATTCTGCATCCCTAATCCTACCTAATACCTAAACTTAACAACTACCTTACTAACTATTAATAAGCAGCAAATTAGGAATTTATTGAGGCAAAAGTCGTAGTTAATAGTGAATAAGTGTTCCCTATTCTAAAATGTTACCAAAAAGTCCTACTGCTAGATAACTTTATACGCATGCACAACTTGAGTCTGAGGAAACCAGTTGGTATGGTGAATTCAAATAGTCCTGGGATGCACGGGAAAGTGAGCGGAGGCGAATCAGCAGACGCCGAAGAACAAAACAAAAAGGCATAAATCTCAAAAGAAGACAGATATTCATCAAGCTTGAAGACGATATGGTGAGTGGTGGGAGCTATAAACAAGCTGTGTCTGGTGAATGGGTCTGTTATTATTGAATAAATAAATAAAATAAAATAGCTAATTTGATGACCAAAAATATATAGCCATTAATGTGTCACCTGGGGATTTTCACTGCCATTGTGGCAAATTAACTGAAAGCACACAAGACAAATCACCTTCACCCATAACTTCTTTACAACTATACAGCAGCCAGGCACCATTGCTGAGGAGAGGTTTAATTAAGCCCACAGAAGGACATACTGCATAATTGAGCAATATTTTTTGCTGAATTAGCAAGTCCAGTGGAGACCTGAAACTGAACCCTTCACAATGTGGTTGTAGTGGTTACTGTGATTCTTAACAACAGAGAAAAATGTCAAGGTCATGCTGCTGATGAAGATGCTGCTGCTGCTGCTGATTCTCTTGACATCAAGGCAAGATATGCATCCTGCAGGAACAAAAACTTAATTCACAATATGTTTGGTTATTTATATATATATATATATATATATATATATATAT
>NW_015629500.1:413138-428608 GCF_001515625.1 Sinocyclocheilus rhinocerous
ACTTTTAAACTGTAACATATACTTAAATATAGGTTTAGCTTATGCAGAATTATGTTATTATGTTGCATCAGCCAATGTGATATTATAGGAATGAAATGCATAGAAACATTTTCTAATTTATTTGTTATGACACAAAATGTAAAATATTAAAACAGGGGCAAGATGGCCCCTATTGGAGTAAATTGGCATATTTTAATAAAAGGTATGTCATAATATCAACACTATGAATGCAAATTTAATTTACACTCAATTAACCTATTGGTTTTAAGCAAAAGAGACAATGTCTGAAATTTTATTCATAGAAATATTGAATAATAAACCCATGAATTACAATAAGTATTATATTTAAATATTAAAAATAGTGTAGCCATTCATCAAAAGTGCTGAGATGAGATTTTGTGCCATCTATTGTTTTTATTATTATTATTATTTCTTACAAACACTGACAGTGAGAATAAGGTGATGGAATCAAGGAACATGCATTTTTTTCTTGTGACATACAGAAAACATGGTTTTTGAAGTCAACAGGCTAAGGACAACACATTCTCATGACTTTTTGTAAGTATTTTATGATTTGGCAAATTGGCGCTCATTGCACCCCGAGGGTTAGGTTTGGGGTGCATCTTAATTACCTACAAATTGTACATTTTTTGTCAGATTGTACTAATTCATATTAAAATGCAGACCTGTACAATACTTACAAATTCTCAACTTTTCTGTTTTCTGGCCAGCAAAAAAAAAGCATAGACCTGAACTCCACTGAACCCTTTCAGGATTAACTGGAACAACAACTGAGAGCCCTTTTTCTCAATGTTGGTGCTTTACTGTTGCGCTTATCTTGTTGAACATTTAATGTAAAAAATTTGAAAGGCCAGTCAGTAAACCATTGTTTGATAGAACCTGCTGTGCAGACACAGAAAGATTTTCCACAAACTGCTGCTGCTGCAAAAAAAGTGGAATGTGGCATTAAGTTTAGTTCTCACTAATGTAATGGAAAAGTCAAGCCTGTTCTCAAGAAAGGGCTGTTGACATTGGACACAGAGTGTGTGTAGGTTATCATTATTTGTGGTAGGGCTAAACAGTTGTTTCCAACAGAATATTCAAGAGAGACAGGGGACAAAAGACAAAATCAGAAAAATCAAACACACCTGAACCAGCTAATCAAGGTCTTCAAGATCACTCGAAAGCTACAGGGAGGTGAGTTTGATAAGGGTTGGAGCTAAACTCTGCAGGACAGTGGCCCTCCAGGACTGAAGTTGTCCATCACTGCTCTAGAATGTCATTATGATTAGTTTTCACTAATGTAATGGAATAGTCAAGCCTATAGGTAATCATTATTTGTGATGGGGTTCAACAATTGTTTCCAACAGAATATTCAAGAGAGAAAGGGGACGAAAGACAAAATCAGAAAAAAAAAATATTCAGGACTTGGAATGGAGATTTTCACAGAAGTATTTACAGTTTATGTTTCACCGCTCAGTCAAAACTACTATTATACTACTATAACTACTAAACTACTATACTACTATTACTACCACAGATCCAACTATAAAAACAAAAGATAATGAACACAAAAACATTTGTACATGCATGCACTGTTGTGGCAAAGAAATCCACTTGAAAATAATAAAGTAACTCACCTTTCGTCACTGTAATGAAGTCAGTTTATTTCATCTTGCATGACAGCATCCCAGCCTCAGCAAGGACATATTGGAGGATGAACCTGTTTAAATCATTAAAGGGGTCATATGATGCGATTTAAATTTTTCCTTTCTCTTTGGAGTGTTACAAGCTCTTGGTGCATAAAGAAGATCTGTAAAGTTGCAAAGACTAAAGTCTCAAATCCAAAGAGATATTCTTTATAAAAGTTAAGAGTCAACCACGCCTACCTAAAACGGCTCGTTCTAACACGTGAAGCGGAGTCCAGCCCGGGGTCGCCACATGTGGTTGCCGCAAGCCCGCACGCCGCTCCTTCGTCAAATCCGCCGGCCACGCCGTTCTCAAGCCCGCCGGGCTCCGCTCACTCTAGCCGCCGTGTGTGATGCAATGGAGGACCGTTTCCTGAACCTGCAGAGTAGCCTACAATGCGTCTCTGCTCAAAGACCGTTTCTTTAAAGTGAGTTTTGGGCAGTGTAGAGTAGCGCTTGTTGTTTGTCATTTCTCCGATCACAAATGCAGACATGGTTTTATGTTTACGCGGCTTAAACCGCATAAACACATTTCATTACACCAAATACACAAAATAATGTTATTTTTTAGCAACATCATATGACCCCTTTAATTAGTTTACAGTATAATATATTATACTGTATATTGTAATATATAATATATTGTAATTGACTTTAAAATATAAACCTACCATAAAAAATATTATTCACTGGTGTAAAAAATGTGAACTAGCCATGATTGTATATATAAGATAGCATCTACATGGTACTTGAAGGTGAACTATGTTTTGAAAAAAATGTTTTTACATTCTTAATCATGTCATCTGTATTTGGGTCTAACGATTTCAGCCTATGGACAATTTGATTGAGCAATAAAAGATGGGACTGACAAGGCACAAAGGGCTTATTATACCATAATAAAATCATTGTTAATCCTAAATTCGCAGCTAATCAATTTCACAGATGATCAAATAATATATAATAAAAAACCCAGACCCAGAGAGCACACTGATGGAGTCGTGGAGGACAAGTTGCATTTCTTCACAGAGTGCAGCAAATAAGACCATTAAAGACAATTACTTTTCTCAAACAGCTTGAATTTCTACCTGATTTCCAGTGAGCAAGTCATTTAGAAAGACTATTGGGAGAAAAGGAAGAATGTGTCCAGCTCACAGCGCAATATATGTCAATATGTCAATCTTTCTTTGTGTGGGTTTATTATATAATTTATGTGTGTGTGTGTGTGTGTGTGTATAATATGTTTATTGCTTATTGTTTGGCAAAATTGTGCTACTCTACACATTCATACCATTAATCACAGTCATGCTCATTCAAACTGAACTGAATTGAATTGAGTTGAGTTGAAAGAGAGAGAGAGAGATTATCTGAACATCTGTTCGATGAAGAGATTTTAACACACTCAGTGCATTTTCATGAGTGCATTGACACAACATAATCCTTGTAACCTCAGAAGTGATTTTAAAGCTTCATTAAATTACATTTTAACATATAATATAAGCTTGTTTGAAACTGAACAGGTCTGGTTTCATTCATAATTAAATGATTCACAATACCCACTGTGCTACTGCAATAGTGATCATTCTCACCATGAACGTAGGCTCAAATTTGTGTATCAAAGTGGCTTATGTTTCAGTGTTACATATCATTCTAGATCAGCGGTAGGCAAGTTCGGTCCTAGAGAGCCGCAGTCCTGCAGAGTTCAGCTCCAATCCTAATCAAACACACCTGAACAAGCTAATCAATGTCTTCAGGATTACTAAGGCTATAGGCAGGTGAGCTTTTTTTTCAGGGTTGGTGCGGAACTCTACAGTACTGCGGCTCTCTAGGACCGAACTTGCCTACCCCTGTTCTAGATAAATGTGAAATATGTCATATATAAGTGGTTATATAAAACAAGGCTTAGGCCATTTCAAGTTAATCTTAGTTAATATATACTCTGTCAGGTACAAAAAAAAAAGGTTAAAAAAAAATCTTGTACAACCATCCAGAGTATAGGAGGAAGAAGACTCTTATTGATGCCCTTAATGTATATATATGTGAAGCTGCCTATAGGTACCAAGCACCATTTGATATTTCAACACCAATATCTGTCTGTATGAAATGTACAAAAGTGCATGTTGGCAGCAAGCTGGGATTTTATATATGAAGACTTCAGATGCAAAAACCTCTGAGATTTTTCTTTTAAATGAGCATTTGTATCAGGCTCCTGTGTTCAGTAATTTCACTTTAATGGCAAAAAAAAAAGTTATTAGTCAGTTATTGAATGCCTTTTTAAAAAATGTCCAATGTTATTTTCATAGGAGCCTGATAAAAATGCTTATTTAAAAGAAAAATCTCAGATGGACTTTTTGCATCTTAAGTCTTATAAAATGTACAAAATTAACAAGAACAAATCATTTAAAAAGCTGATGTCTTGGGATATGTATAGAAAATCTGGTCATATACAACATAAACTAATACAGCAAATATCCAATTCCAATTCAGTGGTTGTGTCTACTATAACAAATCAAATTGCACCAGATTTCAAAAGGTCCTATTCTCCACATGACAAAAGGTTATGTCACTTATTTTGTAAAAAGTGCATGTCGACTGCAGGCTATGGGTGTCACTTTTCATATCATACTTTGTTATGAACTACTAGACAAATAAGACTGTAATCATGAGAATACAAATGCATCAGATATACATTTTCAATCATCACAAAGCACTTAACGCAAACTCATTTAAAACATATCTGTGAAAAGAAACATTTTAGCCTATTGGCAAACATGTCTGGATCTTCAAAGAGAACCTTGTGCTTCAAAAATATGAAATCAAATGATATAACAAAATATCTTTTCGGTTTACTTAAAAAAATATTAAAAACATGCCACACCACCAGAAACAACAAAAACACATTTAAAGAGTTTAAAGCTCTGTGAGCTAAAGTGTTGTAAAGAAACACTTTATAACATACTTACTTAAAACTTTTTAAGCTAACCATTTCCACCACCAAGTTGACCTTTCAGGGGTTTTTTTTAAATGAAGGGAATAAAATACATAAAAACTGTTTTGTCAAGTTTCAATCCCCCCATCCCCCTATATTGCTACCTCTTCCCCTATGGTATGAGACAAGGGCAATTTGGCCAAAAATAAGGAAACATATAATTTTTTGGCTAATATTAGACTTTTTTTAAGCATCAAAGACATATTTAAGCATGAAAGTATGTTGGAAATTTTAGAAGTATTTATGAACTCCCAGCCCTACTTCAAGGGGAAATATATATATATATATATATATATTATACTAGTGCTCATTTCCAACTGTAAGTGCTGAGCTTAGGACACTTATCTGCTGCTCAGCTTCCCTTGCCTTGGAGGCCCACTGACCCCATCATCCAGCCCTGTATCAGCAACACATAAAAAAAAAACACTGATGATGTCCTTATGCCATTTCGAATCCATCACATCTCAAAAATCCCAGTTCCTAGTTAACAAAAACATCCCACTTAGTCAAAGCTTTAACACTAATAAGCATATCAGGTACTCCTTGAAAATACTCATAAAACTGTTGCTTAGTTCGTGGATCCTATGGATGTCATATAGCCTGACGATGCAGATTGTGAGTTTATAAATCTATTTGTGCTTCCTTTGCTTTCCCCTTTAGGCAGGTGCTTCTGGTCCACCCAAGCAGGTGCATCTAGCTGTCCTGTCCTAATACTTGAATACGACTGATCCCCTGTCCGTGCACCCTGTCCCAAAGGAACAGGCTCGGATGCACGCTTGGCATCATGCCTGTGCTCAGGGCATCGCTTGATGCCCGAGCCTTTGCCACCGCCGCTCCTGCAGTCGTTCCCGTCCTTCGCCTTTCTCTGCAGATCCTGAGGGATCTCGCCTGGCGTGGCTCCTTTGCCGTGCTCAGAGCAGCGTCTCAACGCTTGAGGCTCGCGCTCAAAGTGCGTGAGCGGGAAATGCGGCAACAAAACAACGTGCTGCTCGAAGGTCTCTGGAACCAGAGAGATCGCAGAGGCTCGCCGTGGGCTTCTCATTGGACTAGCCAGTGGCGTCTCATCAATGAAGTTAATCACTTCGTCGCGGCTAAAGCACTTGAAATCGCCCTCATAACGCTCGACTCGTGGAATCTGCTTGAGCGAATGCATGTCCTCGGATCGCCTCCTTTTGCGGTGTGGGTGGCTCTCCTCGTGATAGGATGCCGGGCTGCTGCGACGTCTCTCGTGGCGTGGCGAGCTGTATTGCGGGATGCCAATGATGTCCTCTGTGGAGCCCCAGCGATGCAGGTAAGACGGGATCTGACCGGTGGTCCACATGTCGGTTTCGTCGTGGGAGTATCTTCTTGTAGGGGGCACCTGGAGTAACACACAAACGAATGAACCAGGACATTTCTAAAAGCGAAAAATGCTGGCTCAAACTCTAAGGACCTAAAACACGTTCTCAAAGCGTTTGCATCTCGTATGATGCCAGAATCAATGGAATTCTGTGAACTATAATGGCAACACAGGCCTGTTTTCACTTTAAAGTACTAAATATTCATAGATCTACCTTTTAATAGGGATAAAACTGTGGACAATTTAATATGATTTTGCTTGGTTTATAATCACTCATTCTACAGATACTCACATTCCACATTGTTCTGAGAACTACACAGGAAAGACATAAAATGAGCTTTTAGTATTTAAAATAACTTTAAGTACACTATCCAAAGCATACAGCACAAGCCTAGCATGAAAGCAACTGTATTGGTTAATGCAGGAATGAGACAGCAGTTTACAAAGAAGCCCTATATATGCATTATGAGGACTGATTGATAGGTGTACTATACTCTGGCCAGTAGAGGGAAGCAAAGCATCATTAAAGCAACGGCATTCAGTTTTTCCTTTTATAGGCTTTTATAATGGTTGGGTAGTGAAATTTCTTCAAAAACCAATACTGATGATCTTATCTATTTAAATAGATCAACTTATACACACGGTTTTTTTAAATTTTTTTTTTACGTTTTGGCATTTTTAAACCTTGTTACTCTGCTGACTTAAATGATATGTCTATTTTATAAAAGCTTGTAATCTTGCTTTAAATATACTGCCCATTGATAAAACATCATTTTCTCTCATATAAAATTTGTCTTAGTTACTTCACAATTGATGGACAGTTTTAAATATTATTGTTTGGCAGCCTTTAATGTTCTATAAGCCTGAATGGCTTGATAGCAAAAACAGTAGCAGCTTGTACTTCCCAATTATTATGGCATTCCAATATTTTACATAGTGATGATGATGCAAAACACTGGTGAAATTGAAAAAGAACATTGTTTCTACTGAAATAGTAGTCTAAAAGTACCAAAAAGTGAATAATGTTCTCATGCAGACACACCAGCTTTCAGTTCTTTATCGATACTCATCAGTGTTTTTTTGCCAAATGTCTTTGGAACAATTCTAACACACACAATGTTAATGGTAGTTTTATAAACTTTGAAGAGAACTTCAAAAGTTGTTTCGTGCAATGTATATAGCAATAAAATCAGCAATGGGAAGCAGTCAAGCACTGCAGATTGCCTAACAGAGCTTTGGGAAGTGTTTGTTATACACATTTATGGCATATTCTCCACATTTAACCTCCAAGTCCAAATTTCTAATGCAGACACACCAGCTTTCAGTTCTTTATCGATACTCATCAGTGTTTTTTTGCCAAATGTCTTTGGAAAAATTCTAACACACACAATGTTAATGGTAGTTTTATAAACTTTGAAGAGAACTTCAAAAGTTGTTTCGTGCAATGTATATAGCAATAAAATCAGCAATGGGAAGCAGTCAAGCACTGCAGATTGCCTAACAGAGCTTTGGGAAGTGTTCGGCATACACATTTATGGCATATTCTCCACATTTAACCTCCAAGTCCAAATTTTGTATTCCAGACAGGCATGATTTTAATAGCTGGTTAATTTTTTTACACACAGAGAAAAATGGATGATATGTAAAAGCTCAATGAAAGTTGCATGTGGAGGTTACATGTGAGCACTTATGGGCAGTGTGTGAAGTAATCATTTGAATGTAAAAAGTTTAAAAGTTTGAAGAGAAGCATTGCACAGCTCTAAAATTTACTGGCAGCCTGTTATACGAATTCTCAATTACATTGTAAGCTTTTATAGTATTATTTCCTCGTGGAAGTGGTTCAAATAGTTGGACCGATTTGTAATTTTCTTTATTCTTTTTATATTCAAAAGAACAATCTAAATTTGGATTGTGCCATTAAAGTATAAACTCCTACACAGATCACACATTAGCTGTGCCTCTAAAACTACACATATACGACTAATAAAATTTATGTCAAAGTCATAGTATCAGTATCAAGGGATTTTTACAACATACTGAGCATGTTTTTAATCCAGACTACTATTTTTAACTGATTTAAATTTGCAATGACTTCAAGCTTTTAACTTTAAAATATAAACTGAAAAAGCATCAGTGGCAGTTATCACATGAGCCCTGCAACAGTAAAAAAACTACATAAAAATACCAAGATGTCACTGGGGTGAAGAAACAAAAGGGTTTGTTAGATCATATTTAAAAAACAAACAAAACTAAAAAATTCACACAAAACAAAAGTCTCCTATTTCAATTTTTTTTACGTTTAAAATATCTAAATAGGCCACACAACAGGAATGTAAAATGATTCCAGTAAAAGTGTTGATAATAATATAGTGACTATAAGTTTTTTTGCAAATACTGAGGTGGAGGGTCATTGCAGCATGCACATTTTAATTAAAAATAAAGAAAAGATCAATGGAAATATACCTGCAAATAGTGCATTTTATCTTCCTGAAGCTCCCTCAATGGATAACCCTGGGGGCCCCCCCTTTCTAAGGTTGAGAATTCGTACTTGGCAATACGGTCTACCGTCATGATATCACCAGCAGAGCTATAGTCAAACGGTCTGTCAAATATTAAGTCCGGATGAATGCCTCCATCCTGGCTGTTTTCTGCAAACGCAGAAAGCATATATATATATGTATCAGGATTAAAAATCAGTGTGCTCAAAATACACAGACAGACAGACAGACGAATTGGTAAAAAATCAATAAAGAAGAAAAACAATTCCCTTTTACAGATTTTCGGTGTCCGCATTAGAATTTGAAGTTGTAAAAAATAGCTTCATGTGAAATCATAAGGATCCACTGAAGTTCTTGTACTGAACATCACGACTGACTGTCACTGTTTACTAATTAATAAGTGCTATAGATTGCAGCTAGAGCAAACTGTTGTTTAAACATATTCCCTAAAATATGTTTTGGGGCAAAAGATTGTTTGAGGGGTTCAAACTATTTTTTTTTAAACTTTAAAAAACAGTTGTAGGGCAACGTGAAATGCTGATCTTAAGGCAAAATGGGGGCACACAGCGGGATGACAGATGAGATTAGCTATTAGCACAGGCAGCTTAGCATGCATTTGAGTGAGACACAAGTACAAGAAGCAACTTTTATACATACAACTGAGTTGTGTTACACAAGGCAAACCGTCTGGAAAGAAGCAGAGCACTGGTAAAATTAAGATCACAGAATCCATTTCTTGCACATATTCCTTATGATTGCAAACTTAGAAATGGGAAAGTGCCAAATAGCATGCGGCTAACAGCAAAGTCACACACTTAACACCTACATTCATCAATATATACTGACAGCCTAAGTTCACTAATAGTTTTTGATGAAGCATATTAATCATATAATTATCATGTGACCACTAGTTATTTTTATACAGATAACCCCTTGTTCTTATATTTTACATTTTAATATTACCCATAAAAATTACAATGTAACTATATATTGCAACCAAAATACCATTGTTTATGCCAAAGTACTGCTGTTATTGCTGTAAAATCACAGTAATTTAATATGAAATCTCCTTGAAAGGGAATAAGAAGCTTTTTTTCTGTAATTTATATGAGTTATTCTATTTTTAAGGCAGAGGTGGCGAATACAGAGTTTTATTCTAGTTCAATGCCTGTAGTAACTATGATATTTTGGCCAGTGGTCCAGCAAATCCGCAGGGGGCCCTTTGGTCACATGTCGAAGGAGTAGTGACATCATGCAACTCTGTGACACTTTACTAGAGAGTAAAGCAACTTTGCAGCAAAACTTCTACAGTGGAGCTCACTTCAAAAGCACCCTAGCAGGTATTCCAGTTATATATTTCTTGAGTGTATGTCAACATATATTAATGAGACACTTTTTATGAAAATACTATCCATCCATCTCAAAATGTAGGTCACATGATAAATCCAATGACTGTAGTCATCACTGGTTGAACACAGCTTTGCTTTCTCCTTGGAACATGCTAAAGGTCCTTACCTTCGTCCACTTCATCATTGGACATGATGGCCACACATTTCTCCCAGACCATCTTGACGTCTGCTCTGTAGCGGTCGCAAGCCCACAGGAACATGGGGAGCAGGATTGATTGAGCTATGGAGCACCAGAGAACACACAGGACCATCCAGCTGTAGGAGCGGTCAAATTTCAGGCTGGCAAAGCTCACCACCTACAATGAAGCACTGCAGTTATTTACATGTTAAAAAGCAAATTCAAATAGCAACAATTCAAACTATACATATATTTATAATCATATCCTGTTTTATCCACCTACACACAGTACACAATTAGGCTCATCACTGCACTTAATTATAATAAACCATACAAAACCATACCTTTCAAACATTACAGATTTCCTGTCACTGCATAATGTATTATTAACTCCAACTTGCAATTACTATAAATATATCCAGCTCTATCTGCATACATGTACACTGACATAAAGTGATAGGGTAAGACGGGGTAAGATGCAGCTTTCTAATGATTACAACTGTGTAATTACAAATACACAAAGGACTCTTACGTTTTAACTAATTGCATTTAATAAACATTTTAATTATAATAAATTTTCATTTATTGGTGTCTGAAAACACTGAGTTTGCATACTTAAGTATATTCTTTTAAAGTGTATTATTTCCACTGTAAGTACTCTTCAGGGATATGTTAAAGTGTACTTTTTCACAAGGGTATCCCATCGCCTTGATTAACATGCTGCATAAAGACTTGAATAGAAGATTGAACATAAACAATGTATCCATAACATTTATTTTAGGCGGGACACTATTTTGATACTGATGACCTGATCACCAGAGCTACCACAAAGAACTTTGACAAAACCCCTGCTACACTATAATCATAATAATAATACTAACGGAAAAATAAAATGCAATGAAGTGCACAATTCAAAATACAGGAAAAACACCTGTAAAATATAAACACAGAAAAATTCTTCATATTAATACAGTACATCGTACCCCATCTTTACAGATTTTTTTCGCAGTGTGTAGCTGGATAAATTTCGCAAACAGATTTCCAGGCCACATTTAACCCCAAGATAATAAAATAATTATTATGAATTAGGCTTCGACACTGGCCTCAATGCACAAGACAACCATCATACATCAACCTCTTAATTTTAATATATATGAAGGATGTACATCTGATGCATCTAAAAAAAACTTACAAATATGCTATACGGTGATTTAATTGTTGTTTGTGCTTTCACTATTTTGTCAGATTGAAGGAATGGCACTCTAGCACATATGCAGTATAGTTTGCATAACTATAAATACAGTAAGCTGAGTCATAGATAAAACTCTACATCATGATTAACTCTATATCTCAATTAATAACTCTATATCTCAAATAATGTTTCACATGCATAATGCGACACATTAGTGACACATTTTTGTGCAAGGGACGATATATCATTACACCCCTATACTACTTAAAGGGGTTCTTTTATGCTTTTTCACTTTTTCAACTTTAGTTAGTCTGTAATGTTGCTGTTTGAGCATAAAAAAAAAGATCTGCAAAGTTACAAAGCTCAAAGTCCACTTCAAAAGGAGATATTTTATTTAACACGCTTAGGGAAGTTCGTGAGTGCGTGTCTAAAAGTGGAGTGGAACGCAGGCCTTCACACACAACACTGATCTTGAATGACTAGGCTATACATACCAATGTTGGTGGGGGGAAATGAACATGTGAAAACAATGAATCCTAATTATAATGCAGGTGAGGGTGACACCTGCTGGTGAAATGGCTGGATTGCATGCATGAAAAGTACTACAAAACAGTACAATAAAAAGACTGGATGGATGAAAAAGCATAGCAAACCCACTCCAACATAAGAAGAACAAACTCCACACATAAAGGCTTAAGCTGTATGATTGCTGCTGAACATGCACAAGGTGGTGGTGTTTCTTTGAGGAGGCATTCACTTGTTTCTTGTTTCATGTGTGGGATGAGATGCCTGAGAACTTTCCGACCTGCTTGTGTTCGGTCTTGTGACTTATCTATAGTGCTAGAAGGTTTACCAAGCCTCCTTTTGAACCACTTGAGTCAGCTTCAGATAGCATTCTGACTTTCAATGGCAGTCGTTGTTGGCGTTTACATCTCTTAAGAGGATTGGTGATTTACAGGCTATATCAGTGACCTCATGCTGTATGGATTTTGTTTCCTGTCTGGTGAAAGTTTTGGTTTATAGGAATGTTGCTTCTTCTCGAGCGTTTACCTAATGTTGCATCTTTGGAGGACATTTGTGTGGTGGCAGGCTGTTCCTTTCCAATACTTTTATCAGATTTTATCATCTGGACACAGATTTGAGCTATGAATTGCAACATGCAATTGTAACATCAGTTAAGTATGTAACCCTGGGTCCCTGAGAAGGCTTCAGACAATTGTCACTAGTGGTACCTATACTTCGGTACCAAGTCAATACTTAAATTTTAAAAGCGTAATTATACCAGCCTTTCCACAATACTGGTAGTACTGAGTATCGACCCGCTGACAGGCGGCTCCTTTCAAATGCTCCTGTATTTGTGTGAGTGTCTGTGAAGAGCGTCTCAGGTTTAAATTTTCAACGTGTTTTTGCAGCACTGAGCATTGTAGCCAATCACAGATACGTTTGTGCATGGGAAATGCAGTGGCCAATCAGAGGCGTGTAACTCAAAATCGCTAGAGTTCGTTTAGCTTGTGTTCTGCACTCTCGCGAACAGTTTCGCTCTAACCAGCAAAGTATAAACACGATGTAAATAAGAGATGCATCGTGCAGTATAGACTGATTTTTTTATTATAGCAGGAGATTTCACTCAGTCAGTGAGCTTGCGCTGCGGATGAACTGCACTGAAATTAGCTTCACTAAACATAAGGAGGCGTCTTTGCTCACTTTCTGTGTATAATAACCCATTCATAATTTGAATAAAAGTTTTATTTTTCATGCTAAGTGGACACTGCAGGAGTGACGACTCTTTTAAAACTGACTGTTTGACATTGTGATAACCATAGCAACGGATGGGACAAAATCAATCTGATGTGTCAGAATAGATATTGAACAATATTTGAAGGCTACATGCTAATGTTTTAATGTATTGACATATTAATTATTAATAGCATTACAATATGTTTTGCTATGGTACCAAAATTAGTACAGAGAACCGTGTGATTTGGTACTGGTATCACAACACATCCCAACAAACCAGTGGTTGAGTTCGCAACAAAAAGTATTTACTGTAAAAAAAAAAAAGATTACTGTGATTAATTATCACAACTTAAAATTAAACATTAGAATAAGTAATAATGCATTGTTTCAACTTAAAAAGTAAGTGTTCGTGCTTGACTTAAAATGATAAGTTCAGTTAACTTTAGTTAACACAAGTTGTATATTTAAGTTATCTCAACAAATTTGTTATAACTAGCATTTTTTACAGTGTTGCAGGGAGTTTTCTAACAGACACATTTGATGTCGGATCATCAAAAGCACTCTCTTCATCAATAGTCCTCAAAAAGTCAATATCATTCATAGATCAATCAAGGCAACTCCCAACTCATATTCCTATGCAAAGATAAACACCACTGATACTCCACTGAAGACTGCAGCCCTTTTTGTAAAATCATGTTCTTTTAAATGAAAGTAAACACTCACCAATATGGGGAATCCAGTTAGAAAGTCGTATATGAAGACTATTCCACTGATCAGATAGGTGATCTGCAGCGACGTCTTAATGGGCTCTGAGCCGTCGATGGATGAACGCCTCTTGCCCTGGGCATCCTCCACTACAATGGTGGGCACGTTAAATTTGTTCTTGTCCACGTTTTGACCCATCTGGATGGAAAAGGTCTGGAAGAGGGCAATTCCAATACAGATGACGCCCATCACTACACTCCCGCTGATCAGCAGCAGGAAGCAGACGGTTTCAGAAGGCGGGCCTTCATTTGATACAGAAACTATTCAAGCCGTTCATGCCAGACTGGGGAGGGAGGTGTTGTAATAATGTAAAATATGTGAAAAATAATGTGTTTTTCGAACAACCTAGTATGAGAGCCTGTTCTAGTACACCCCCAAAACAAAATCAAGACTTTGTAAAAGAGCATAATAGGACCCCTTTAATTAAATAACCAAGATACTGTAGGGCACAGTTTAGTGACTTCTCCACAGGGCTTCTCCTACTTTGAATGGCTCTCTACATATATTCTTCCACCATTAGTTTACGAATGGCTTTTCTGCCAATATCAACTGTGCAGAAGAACATATTTAACTTTCCCCACTGCACTTTGAAACAGACTAAAGTTTCTTCTTTGCAAACAGAACAGTGGTAAAGCTTTCTCTAAGATGTATCTTGTCATCAGTTTAGGTCTAGCAGCAAGGTGTTAAGTAACAAACTAGTGATTCTACACATGCACCATACATGCTAATATTCGGAGATTCTATATTTAATGGCTTTAGTGTATGAAGATGGGTAAGAATTTTAATTCTCAAAGAGTTTAAGAGCAGCACCTGAATTATTGTGGCTTGGTAGTGTTTTGTTTCAAAAGGCCTATGAGGAGAACAGCAACAGGGCATTTGATGAATGGCAGTGAAAGTGACGTGACATGTGGCCAAATATGGTGTCCCATACTCAGAATTTGTGCTCTGCATTTATCCCATCCAAGTGCACACACACACACACACACACACACACACACCATGAACACACACCCAGAGCAGTGGGCAGCCATTTGGGCATCCTCCACTACAATGGTGGGCACGTTAAATTTGTTCTTGTCCACGTTTTGACCCATCTGGATGGAAAAGGTCTGGAAGAGGGCAATTCCAATACAGATGACGCCCATCACCACACTCCCGCTGATCAGCAGCAGGAAGCAGACGCCGAAGCCCAAGCCGATCTCGGTCACAATGAAGCGACAGTTGTCATGGGTGTAAAAGCGCTCTGTGGTATCATGCCAGCCCACAGCGGGCAAGGTGGACAGAATGAACGACACCATCCAGATGCCCATGACCGTGTGGACAGCCTGCTTTTTGGTGTTACTCAACCTGGTAGAAGATAAAAGAGATTAAAGATTATAATGTTAATAATGCTAGAATGAACATACTGGTTGTATAAGAGATGAATAAAACTAGATTACAACATTGAGCTAATACTTCAATACTTCAGTTAATTTTACTGAGGATGGTTGTAACAACTGGGTGAATTGTATCACCGTCAGTTAGAAACCATTTAAAGGGATGAAATAAACATCAAACCATGTCCACACTTCTCTAATATGTGACCCTGGACCACAAAACCAGTAATAAGGGTCAATTTTTCGAAATTGAGATTTAGACATCTTCTGAAAACTGAAATAAGCTTTCCATTGATGTATGGTTTGTTAGGATAGGACAACATTTGGCCGAGATACAACTATTTGAAAATCTGGAATCTGAG
>NW_015629500.1:428669-429678 GCF_001515625.1 Sinocyclocheilus rhinocerous
TGCTGCTCTCCCTGCTCTCATCCATGCTAGGCTGCATGGATGCGCAGGGAGTTCTTGCCCAGAACAGAACCATACCGCCAATCCAAACTGTATGCTAATTGTCAATCATCTTTGACGATAGTGGTCCTGACAGAAATCGCCTTTAAAGTTGTCCAAATGAAGTTCTTAGCAATGCAATCAAAAATTAAGTTTTGATATATTTACAGTAGGAAATTTACAAAATATCTTCATGGAACATGATCTTTACCTAATATCCTAATGATTTTTGGCATAAAAGAAAAATCGATAATTTTGACCCATACAATGTATTTTTACTGGCTTGGCTCCCCTCCCTCCTTCCCTCCCTCCCCTCTTTGTCTCGGTGTTTAGATTGTTCCTGTCTTGTGTTGCCTGTTGTGTATCGGTCTTATGCTTGTTCTGGTCTTGTGCTGTCATGTTCCTGTCTTGTTTTTGGGTGTTCCTCGTTAGGGACGCCAGGTGGGGCTAGTGTAAGGGTTCTGTCACTTCGGTCTAGTGTAATTAATGGTTTTGTGACACTCCCGTCATGTCATTGTTTTCATGTGAGCGGCTTCGAGAGTGCTCGAGCCGTGCGCTCTCGTCTGCGTGTACTGTTTTATGTTGGAGCGTGGTGTTCAGATCCCGGCACTCATGTCTTGAGTTTCAGTTTCGTGTCGGGGTCCGGGGCCTCGCGCTCCATGTTCTGTCTGGTTGTGTGAGCGTATGGTCTCGAGTTCGCTCGGCCGTGCGCTCTTCTGTCCACGTGTGTTTTGTGCTTTTCTTGTTGTCTTGTGTTGTTGTTGCACGCAGCTCATGTTATCGGCTGCATGCTTTCATGTCCTGTTTTGTCTTGTGCTCTGTAGCATGCAGCTTGGTTTTTCGCTGGCTGCGTGCTATCTTGTCTTGTGTGAACACGCAGCATATGAGTTTTCTCATTAGCTGCGTGTATGTGTTTTGTTTTGTGTGAGCACATGGCTTTTGTCTTTGTTTCCTGTGTGCCATGTGCTCTCAT
>NW_015629500.1:429845-433325 GCF_001515625.1 Sinocyclocheilus rhinocerous
ATCTGTATTGTTAAAAGCGCTATATAAATAAAGGTGACTTGACTTGACTTGACTTAATTTGCCCCACATGTGTTCCCTCGTTACCCTCCTCATTTGCTCTCTATTTATTGTCCTTGTGTTTGCAGTCCTGAGCCAGTTCGTCATCGAATGTTTCCTGTCGTGTGCCTTGTCCTGCCATCCAGTCAAGTTGCCAGCTGTTTTTTCCCCTATGGGGTAGTTTTTGTTTGTTTTGTTTCTGCCTTTAATAAAGCCCTTATCTTCCTGCAATATTGAGTCCTCGCTCCATTCTTCATCCCTAACCCTGACACCAGGGTCACATATAGTGTTTGACTTCACCCCACCCACTGTTACAACTCATGTAAAAACAGCACCTTCTGTGCTTGCCATTAATTTACACAGTGGGAAAATTATATCAATGTTTGAGATAAATATTACAAAAACAAAACAGAAAAAACAGACTACAGAGTTATGGATGTTAAAACAAAAAGTGATACTACCATCCCGTCTCCCCTATGTAATGCCCACCTGTCAAGATCCAGTCAATTTCTGATTGATAGATTCAAGTTCCACCCTATTTTTATTTCTTATTAATGTTCAGATTAACTTGAAAATGTCACATTACAAAAGTAAAATAGGTTGTGAACAGTGTTTTATGTTGACTTTAAGTTAACTTTCCACTTTAAAGCACAGCACTGATTAGAAATTCCTTGACTGAATTACTTAAGAGTAAAATCTTTACTAAAAAAATAAAATATATTTATTTAAATATGATTTATAGTGCTATTATAGTGCTAAGGTGGAGTGCTATCTTGAGGACTGCTCTGTCAGCAAAGAGGAATAATGATTTTTACCCTTAGGACACAGACGTGTTTTTTATTTATTTATTTATTTTTTTACAGTGAATGCAAATGTCCGTATATGTTAACTAGTTTAATTAATGTTTTCCCTCAACAAGAGCCACAATTTTCTAACATTGTTTTTTTCACAATCATAATTCTCACAATTCCTTTCTGTGAAGATGTGCTTTTTAGTGTACAAAATGTCATAAACTTTCATTTTTGTAGTATCATTGAATCATTTTTCAAGGTTTTATCATGTTGGCCACTGTAAATGTCGTACTGCACCATTACTCATGAAATATAATTTAAGAGTGTGATTAAGAGTATAAATCACATACAGCCAGGCCCGGATTGGCTAATCGGGAGCACCGGGAGAATTCCCGGTGGGCCGGTGTTACGAGATTTTCGGTTTCCGAGATTTTTGGTTTCAGTGGGCGGAGCAGACATGAATATTCATGAGTTTCCCGGACATGCGTGTGGAACCAGGTGGAACTGAGAATTTCAATTCACGCTCCTTGTATCTCGGCAGGTTTAATGGAATATATATATATAAAAGGTAAACATATTTACAGCGTTGCACAAACCTATGCCTAAACTACATTTGTTCATCATTTTGCAACAGTTTATAATGTTTTTATTAGTCTGCACGTTTTGTGCAGTCGGCACTGACTGAATGATTGCAGACATTCAGCACACTTAATCTAGTTGTATACATTACTTTGATTTCAGTTCGTTTTGCTGTAGCTTGCAATGCTCTAAAACTATGTCTGTTGTTAGTTGTTATCATTTGAGTACAACAGCTGAAATAAACTTGTATTTGTGGACTAATCGTTTTTCATCAATGCTGGTGATTGTTCTTAAACTGTTAGGCTTAGGCTATATTTACAAAATGAATAGGAATCTAAAACCACACACACAAGCATGGAAGTGTTCCTGTAATAAGTACAATTTTGGATTAAACAAAATTGTATGGACAAAAGTTTAAAAGTAGCCTACATTTGGTACACTGTAAATGAGAAAACAAATACTTCACTGCATTTTACGGAATGGAATAAGCATTCTTAAACTTGGACCTCAGTATATTTTTGAAGTACAAATCCAAGCACCAGAAGTAGGCCGCACTCTCTAAGTTTTCTTTAATTGAAAAATATGCATTTTCATTCATTCATAGGCTATAGCCTATATGGTTGCAATAATATTTTAGTAAAAAAATGTAAGTGTCATTGTTTAAAAAAAAATGCTTTATTGACTGACGTTTCATAGACCTTCAGTTGTTATTCTTTCAAATTTCATGCAATTGTATGTAATTTCACAGTATTTTCAATTGATAAATTAGTAGGCCTACACTACTTGTGCAGTCACAATTCTTTAATGGTACTATTTACTCAGGCCGATGACTTGTTTTTTTTTTTTGTATGACATTAAAATTATTTTATTGCATACATTTCTAGTACAAAAATCTGAACACTGGATGAAGTCAGTTTCAAAATTCTTGTTTATTTTTTATTTTTTTACATATTAGAGGCAAATGTTTTTACAGAGGGAATTTTGGGTATCTCTTTTTGTCACTCCATAATTCAGAAAATACTTTGAACAGCCAGAAAACAATATATTTTCACAATTTTGGGGGGAATAAAAATGTTGTAAACAATCAAGCAAATTATATATGAACAAATCCCTCTGTAAAAACCTTCAGAATATAGACAGGAATAAAAATGTAAGGTTTGGTGTGTGTAAGTGCTACTGAAGTGGAGATGTATGGCTCAGTGTAAAAGAAAAAACTAATTTTGAGAAAACGGCCTTTAAAAATATGTTTTTTTAATTGAAATCTATTGACACAAATAGATAAAGTGCTATAAAAGAAACACTTAACAGTGTCTTTTGGATGTTTTCTTTCCACTAGCCTGAAAAAACACTTATGAAAAGCCAAAAAGCCCAAAATCTCAAAATTGACAGGTGCATGAAAAAACTGTGATTTTGCCTGCAGTGTCTCCACCTAAAGAATCAAAATTGTCCATTATTTTCCATTTGCGGCACCTTGCTAAGAAAAAAAAAAAAAACTCAGTTGTTGGAGATATGCGAGCAAAAAATAATAGATAAAAAATGGATAAAGCGCAAAGATATATATATATACATGTATAAACAAAAGCTCTAGAAAAAAATACAATGAATTACAAGGCTGTAGAGAACAGTGCACTATTGCAGACTTATTGTCAAGGAGTCATCGCAGTCACTTCAGTCACCATCCATGATAATCACCCGATCACAGTCACCTGAGTTCTGATCACCCGCACCTGCTGTCACCAATCAAGCCACACTACAAATACACACACATCTCACTCACTGTCCGGTCTACCGTTCATTCCTATGGACTGTTCTGGACTCTCTCTACGGAATTCTCCTAGAAGGACTTACCGTCTGTTCCTCCCGCGATCCTCCAACGACTCCTTGGAAGCTGTTCCACGATCTCCCACGAAACCGGCATCAGACACTCACCCTCAGAACTCAGATAAGAACCCTGGAATCATTCACTGTTGATACTCACTAGCCTTTACCTCACCCGTTCCATTCTTATGCTTAACCAGTCAATAAACCATCCTGTTTTGCACTTACCTGTTGTGTTTGGCCTTGCTTTGTGACA
>NW_015629500.1:433335-444857 GCF_001515625.1 Sinocyclocheilus rhinocerous
ATTGGCTAATCGGGAGCACCGGGAGAATTCCCGGTGGGCCGGTCTGTTTTTTGGCCGTGAGGGCCGGTCTTGTCATGCCACTGTTGAAATATGGATGCCCGTATTTAAGGCATCAAAGCGTCCCGTATGAAAGCTACCGCAATTTGTCCCGTATTCGCAGGCACGCCATATGACCACCAGACCTTATGAATAACAAATTCTCAATTGATAATTAATCATTCTTTGTGCGCAAATTGTTTTATTTGTGTACGTAACCGCTCAAATAAGGCTTTAATACCAAGCGGAATCCTCTGCCGGCTGCTCCCGCTTCACAGCAAACGGGACTCGCGCTAACGCCAATTCCCTTCATCGTCTGCACCGAATGCAACTTATTGATCATGAGCCCAGCATCCAGCAAGGCAGGAAAACATTCAATCTACCTGAGGAAAGACGTCTTTCACTATTGTAAGTTAATGCTGTTAAATAGAGAGAGAGAAATACATTTAAAAAAAATGTAGCTTCTAGTGCATTCTTAAACTTGGACCTCAGTATATTTTTGAAGTACAAATCCAAGCACCAGAAGTAGGCCGCACTCTCTAAGTTTTCTTTAATTGAAAAATATGCATTTTCATTCATTCATAGGTTACATATTAGAGGCAAATGTTTTTACAGAGGGAATTTTGGGTATCTCTTTTTGTCACTCCATAATTCAGAAAATACTTTGAACAGCCAGAAAACAATATATTTTCACAATTTTGGGGGGAATAAAATGTTGTATATAATCAAGCAAATTATATATGAACAAATCCCTCTAAAAACCTTCAGAATATAGACAGGGAAAAAAAAAAGTAAAGTTTGGTGTGTGTAAGTGCTACTGAAGTGGAGATGTATGGCTCAGTGTAAAAGAAAAAACTAATTTTGAGAAAACGGCCTTTAAAAATATGTTTTTTTAATTGAAATCTATTGACACAAATAGATAAAGTGCTATAAAAGAAACACTTAACAGTGTCTTTTGGATGTTTTCTTTCCACTAGCCTGAAAAAACACTTATGAAAAGCCAAAAAGCCCAAAATCTCAAAATTGACAGGTGCATGAAAAAACTGTGATTTTGCCTGCAGTGTCTCCACCTAAAGAATCAAAATTGTCCATTATTTTCCATTTGCGGCACCTTGCTAAGAAAAAAAAAAAAAAACTCAGTTGTTGGAGATAGCGAGCAAAAAATAATAGATAAAAAATGGATAAAGCGCAAAGATATATATATATACATGTATAAACAAAAGCTCTAGAAAAAAATACAATGAATTACAAGGCTGTAGAGAACAGTGCACTATTGCAGACTTATTGTCAAGGAGTCATCGCAGTCACTTCAGTCACCATCCATGATAATCACCCGATCTGCTGTCACTCACCAATCAAGCCACACTACAAATACACACACATCTCACTCACTGTCCGGTCTACCGTTCATTCCTATGGACTGTTCTGGACTCTCTCTACGGAATTCTCCTAGAAGGACTTACCGTCTGTTCCTCCCGCGATCCTCCAACGACTCCTTGGAATCTGTTCCACGATCTCCACGAAACCGGCATATGTTACACCCCATCAGAACTCAGATAAGAACCCTGGAATCATTCACTGTTGATACTCACTAGCCTTTACCTCTCACCCGTTCCATTCTTATGCTTAACCAGTCAATAAACCATCCTGTTTTGCACTTACCTGTTGTGTTTGGCCTTGCTTTGTGACACTTATATACTGAGGTTTTAATTATTTTAAGAGCTCAGTCATAAACTAAAGTGGGCAAAGTGGGCCCATGCAACTCCAGGGCTGAAAATGAGTCCCACTCCGGCCCTGCATACAGCACAATCTTAACAATCTTAATGCAATTTATTTTTAAACTAACACCGAAGAACAGGAAAAAAGTGTTTTGGAGTGTTTGTTTAGCACAAAACACTTTGTGGAAACCTCTGTAACTAAAATGTAAAAATGATACATTTAACCGATGAATCACTGGGGGAAAGCACAGCATAGAACAAACAGTACATTTAGGCATTTTTGCATTTTATTTGTGGCCTTGGGACAATAAATTCAAATGAGCATTGTTGGCCTATTTCTCGTGTGCAGATCTTATTTGTTTTTTGATCTTTGAGCTATTTTTGGATCTACGCACCGTCAGAATTTTATGTAGTTAGTTGAGTTGGACTTGTGTCTGGCGCTACTCTTCTCCAGTCTCTCCATTTAGGCCTTCAAACATTGTTTTCACTTGTGTCATCTAAGGTCTGTCATAATGGAATGATTTAATTAAAGTCCCGTCGCTGTGTGTAGTAAGATACTGGACCATTCGAAAGGATGTAAAGCCTCCAGTTCTTGGAGCAGTGAAGAAAATCTGCTATGCATTGCGCACTGCAGAATGTCCTATAAATGTTAAATGAGGTTTACATATGGGGACTATATGAAATGCCTCAGGAATTACTATATATAAATGATTATCCTAGAACATCAAAAGAGAACAGCATAGGCATAAACTATACCTTAAGCCATTTTAATGAATAGTTTTGAACTGTGTGTTTTAGATGCACAAAAAAATCAAGACTCAGCGTCTGAATCTAAAAAATGGTGACAGTCACCAAAAAGCTTTTTGTGACCATAGTAGCTTGTTTTGTGACGTTCAGAGTTGATCTGTTTATCTGAATATTTTGTCACCATTGTCGAGAATCATACACTGATTCTTGATGTCTGTGTGTGTCTGAAAGACCCTGTCTTTATAAAAATCTTCCAAAATATCACAACTCTGTTGTGAAACTGTTAACTAATACTAAATTATTTAATCAGAGAACAGACTATGGGTGGCCGGCCACACGATGACTGTTCGTGTAAGTGAATGTTCATCTTTATTTTTAAAACAACTTAACTAGACTTTTGTTGCTGTGTTAATATTTGGGAAATCTTGCCAGGTATGTGGTAACCGTTTTAGGCAATAAAAACAATTGTTTAATTAAAAGGCACCAGAATACAGATTGTTGGCTATCAAACTCGCCCTGGAGGAGTGGCGGCACTGGCTGGAGGGAGCAAACCATCCGTTCACAGTAATTACCGACCACAAGAATCTTCAATGCCTCAGAGAAGCCAAGAGACTTAACCCTCGCCAAGCCCTCTGGGCATTGTTCTTCACCAGATTTCAGTTTACCATCACCTATCGTCCCGGGAATCGTAACAATAAAGCCGATGCCCTCTCACGCATGCACTCCCCAGACACACCTTCCGATCCTGAGCCCATTCTCCCTCCAGCCCTGATCGTAAGCCCCATTCATTGGAACATCGACGAGGACATTCGCGCCGCCACTCTTACCGAACCTGCTCCGCCGGGAGGCCCAGTAGGGAAAACGTATGTGCCCACTCCCCAACGACAATCCCTTCTGGGCTATGTTCACAACGTACCGGGCTCTGGACACCCAGGCAGCCAACGGACCCTCTCGCTCCTCCAAGCTCGGTACTGGTGGCCCAGTATGACCCAGGATATCATCAGGTACGTCCGAGGTTGCTCAGTCTGCGCCATGTCCAAGACCCCTCGTCACCTCCCCGTAGGCAAGCTAGTGCCCCTGCCGATCCCACATCGACCCTGGTCTCACCTGGGAGTCGATTTTGTGACCGACTTACCCAACTCCGAGGGGAATACCTGCATCTTGGTGGTCGTAGATCGGTTTTCCAAAGCCTGTAAGCTAATCCCCCCCCCAGGACTTCCAACCGCTCTCGACACTGCAGAAAGTTTATTCACTCACGTCTTCAGAAACTTCGGAGTCCCCGAGGATGTAGTCTCTGACAGGGGACCTCAGTTTATCTCCCGCGTTTGGAGGGCATTCTTCCGGCTACTAGGGGTCACGGTCAACTTATCCTCAGGCTACCATCCCCAGACAAATGGCCAGACTGAGAGGAAGATCCAGGAACTCGGACGTTACCTCCGGGCATACTGTCACGACGACCAACACAGCTGGAGCCATTTCCTCCCTTGGGCCGAGTATGCACAGAATTCCCTGAGACAGACCACCACCGGCCTCACGCCGTTTCAGTGCATACTCGGTTACCAGCCCCCGCTCTTCCCATGGACAGGAGAACCGTCGGAGGTTCCAGCTGTAGACCACTGGTTCCGAGTGAGCGAGAGAGTGTGGGACTCAGCTCACCTCCATCTCCAACGTGCAGTGCGGAGGCATAAGGCCTTCGCAGATGCTCGGCGTACTTCCACTCCCACTTACCATCCAGGAGAGAAAGTATGGCTGTCCACCCAGGATAGTCCCCGCTACATTGGTCCGTTCCCGATACAGAGGCAGATCAACGAAGTCACTTACGAACTCCAACTCCCACCCAGGTACCGAATTCACCCCACTTTCCATGTGTCACTACTTAAACCCCACTCTCCCTCTGCTCCAGGCCCCACCGAACCCGACGAACCTCCTCCTCCAGAAATCCTTGACCAACCGTCCATCTACCTGGTCCAAGACATCTTGGACTCGCGGCGACGGGGTGGTCGGCTGGAGTATTTAGTAGACTAGGATGGTTATGGACCGGAGGAACGTTCTTGGGTAGCCAGGGACGACATTATATACTGAGGTTTTAATTATTTTAAGAGCTCAGTCATAAACTAAAGTGGGCCGGTCTAAGGCATGCAACTCCAGGGCTGAAAATGAGTCCCACTCCGGCCCTGCATACAGCACAATCTTAATATATCACATGCAATTTATTTTTAAACTAACACCGAAGAACAGGAAAAAAGTGTTTTGGAGTGTTTGTTTAGCACAAAACACTTTGTGGAAACCTCTGTAACTAAAATGTAAAAATGATACATTTAACCGATGAATCACTGGGGGAAAGCACAGCATAGAACAAACAGTACATTTAGGCATTTTTGCATTTTATTTGTGGCCTTGGGACAATAAATTCAAATGAGCATTGTTGGCCTATTTCTCGTGTGCAGATCTTATTTGTTTTTTGATCTTTGAGCTATTTTTGGATCTACGCACCGTCAGAATTTTATGTAGTTAGTTGAGTTGGACTTGTGTCTGGCGCTACTCTTCTCCAGTCTCTCCATTTAGGCCTTCAAACATTGTTTTCACTTGTGTCATCTAAGGTCTGTCATAATGGAATGATTTAATTAAAGTCCCGTCGCTGTGTGTAGTAAGATACTGGACCATTCGAAAGGATGTAAAGCCTCCAGTTCTTGGAGCAGTGAAGAAAATCTGCTATGCATTGCGCACTGCAGAATGTCCTATAAATGTTAAATGAGGTTTACATATGGGGACTATATGAAATGCCTCAGGAATTACTATATATAAATGATTATCCTAGAACATCAAAAGAGAACAGCATAGGCATAAACTATACCTTAAGCCATTTTAATGAATAGTTTTGAACTGTGTGTTTTAGATGCACAAAAAAATCAAGACTCAGCGTCTGAATCTAAAAAATGGTGACAGTCACCAAAAAGCTTTTTGTGACCATAGTAGCTTGTTTTGTGACGTTCAGAGTTGATCTGTTTATCTGAATATTTTGTCACCATTGTCGAGAATCATACACTGATTCTTGATGTCTGTGTGTGTCTGAAAGACCCTGTCTTTATAAAAATCTTCCAAAATATCACAACTCTGTTGTGAAACTGTTAACTAATACTAAATTATTTAATCAGAGAACAGACTATGGGTGGCCGGCCACACGATGACTGTTCGTGTAAGTGAATGTTCATCTTTATTTTTAAAACAACTTAACTAGACTTTTGTTGCTGTGTTAATATTTGGGAAATCTTGCCAGGTATGTGGTAACCGTTTTAGGCAATAAAAACAATTGTTTAATTAAAAGGCACCAGAATACAGGAACTGGCATCTACTACAGTAAAAATTTTCTGGGGGAGGACGCACCAACAATTTTTTTTTTCTTCTGACGCCCATGACTATATAGCATAATATATCTCATTCTGAGCTCTCATTCTGCCATTTTCAGCAGCTTTGTAATGTTGAGAGGTATTCCTTTCTCCAGTGATGCCAGATTGTATTGATTTGGACTTGCTTCCACTGATGACTGAAGAGGTCCTTTTCCCTGAATTTGTTTGGTGAGGGAGGAGCTGCAGAAGTTTGTGTAAGCAGAACTGTTGATGTCTGAATAAATGAAGCTGAATCTGAATCTGTTGACGCAGGTACCAGGGACGAGCACTGACTATGGCTGTGACCTCTGCCATGAAGGTGATTTAAACCTCATGGGACAGCTTTGTAGATCTAAGTCCATGTAGCACGGATTCAAGGACCACCTTGAGACTCTAATCATACGCTCAGTGATCTTATGAAGATGCAGATTGGACAGAGCCAGCATTTCCTAAATGGTTTTGAGAAGCCTAATGACTGTCTCTTCTGTGTTTGGACATGGATTCATGTGGCTAGAATGCCCATTTTCTAAAATGTGTGTTTTAAAAACATAAACTGATGAAGGCTTGTGAGATCCTTTAAGGTATACCTCTGAGCAAAGGGAGCATGTTGTGGTCAGTTGCGTTGTTCCAGCACCTTGTGCACCTGGATGAGGAGAAGAAGCAGAATTTCCTCCTTTGGATCCAGACATGAAATCTTGGATCTTACAGATCTTAGGTGATCGTGGTATCGTGCTGCCTCTGGAGTAGGAATCACTGCTCTGTTTGAGTTTGATTCCTTTATTTGTCATTTTTATGCTTCACATAAAAACGAAATTACGTTTCACACATCCACACCTCAGTAATCCAGTGCACAACAACATGATACAAATAGCTAATAAATAAGAATACTAATAAATAAACTAAAATTCACTAAAATAGAATTTAAAAAGCAGTCTTTTAAGTGCAGTTCACATTCTCAAATTAAGCAGTCTGATAGCTGTAGGGGAAAAGCTGTTTAACAGTCTAGAAGTCCTTGATCTGATACTTCTGCATCTTTTACCAGACTGCAGGAGTGTGAACATATAATGACAGAAATTAGTAGATTCCTTTATAATGCCATTTGCTCTGCACATGCAGCATTCAGTGTAAATGTCCTGCAAACACGGCAACGAGACACCAATAGTTTTTTCAGCAGTCCTTACTATCCTGTTCAGTTTATGTCTCTCCTCTGCTGTGCTATTACCAAGCCAGGAAGAGATACAGTAAGTGAGCATGCTTTCAATAGTGCTTCTGTATAACATAATCATGGCTGGGATAGGAAGATCAACCTTCTTCAGTCTGCGGAGAGAGTGAAGTTGCTGTTGGGCCCTCTTGATGACAGCTTTGGTGTTGTCACTGGAGGTCAACTCATCCGTCAGATGGACCCTCAGGAACTTGACACTGTGTACCCTCTCTGCCTCATGGCCATTGATGGTCAGTGGGAGATGATGCCGATGACCAGTCTTCCTGAAATCGACAACCATCTCCTTGGTCTTATTGGTGTTAAGGGAAAGGTTGTGTATTTTACACCACTCTGTTAACTGTGCCACCTCCCGTCTATATGCAGACTCATTGTTGTTAGTGATGAGGCAAACAACTGTGGTGTCGTCTGCAAACTTTATGCTGCCAATGTGAGGTAAAGGGGCTGCAATGTATGCATTCTTAATATTTGTGTATAAATGATCCAGTGTATTATTCCCTCTTGTTGCACATGTAACATGCTGGTAAAAATGAGGTAAAACAGACTTAAGGTTAGCCTTGCTAAAATCCCCAGCAACAATATGAAATGCATCAGGATGGGCTGTCTGTAGCTGACTCAGAGTGTTATAAAGCTCTCCCATCACCTGCTTTACATCTGCATTTGGGGGAACATACACTGCAGTGATAAAAATTGCTGCCAGTTCACGTGGTAAATAAAAAGGTCTACATTTCACAGTCATAGACTCCACATTAGAAGAACAAGTTTTAGATACCATTGTTGCATCGCAGCACCACGAAATGTTTGTGTAAATATTTACACAATTGTTTGTGTAAATAGTCAGGCCTCCTCCTCGGAGCTTACCCGATGTTAACGCCACTCTATCCGCTCTGTGGAGTGTTAGCCCCGCTAACTCAATTCCAGAGTCTGGTATTTTTCCCGTCAGCCACGTCTCCGTAAAAACGAAGACGCAACAATCCCTAACTCCATGCTGTAGCGATCTCCACAGGCTGATGTAATCCATTTTCGTGTCCAGTGAGCGAACATTTGCCAACAGGACCGAAGGAACGGCCGGCTTGCTGGGGTTAGCACTTAGCCTGGCGCTAACACCTGCCCTCTTCCTTCGCTTACGTGTCCTGTCACAGCGTTGGCGGCGGTAGTGTTTCCTCACCGAGGTGGCTCCAAGCGAATCCAAGGCTGCATCTGCACAGCCCCGACGTAACAGTCTGAACTTGCTGAGCCAATTTAGGTCTTTCGGTCGGCTGTTCCCGTAATGCTTTCTAATATCTAATAGAAAGTCGCGGTTATAAACATATTTCCACCCATTTGCTTTACAGGGCAGGGACGAAACTGCTTGTAGCACTGAAAAACTTTCACTAGCGTCAACAGAGGCCGCCGCAAACATTGGTCGCGCCGCCATGTTGTTTGGGAGTACATTGCATTCAGTGAGTATTGGAAGAGGAAGACATGTTTTTATCAATAGACTCCACCATAAAACTTGACTTGACATAAAACATAAGACTCCAGCTTCAATAACACCTGCACATGCCCTATATGTAAGGTGTTGTATTATCTGCAACATCAAACATCTCAAAGAAGGTTGATCTCACCAGAGACCTATTACTCTGGTAATCTACAATAACATAAACCTTCTGTTTGTTTTGTGATTCACCTTTCAGGTACCCATTTACCAGGAAGATCTTTGAGCATGAATTTCTGCTGTTGTTATCTGGAGGTGACTCTTCTTGCTCCCCGCCATAGCTTTTAAAAGGCTTATTCTCTTTTTTTGGGTGCAGCTATACAGTGGGTACGGAAAGTATTCAGACCCCCTTAAATTTTTCACTCTTTGTTATATTGCAGCCATTTGCTAAAATCATTTAAGTTAATTTTTTTTCCTCATTAATGTACACACAGCACCCCATATTGACAGAAAAACACAGAATTGTTGACAATTGTATTCAGAGCACTGGATTACTGCCTTACAATCCTTTGCCTGGTGTGTGGTTAAAGAGCAGCATCTAAAGCATATGGAGTTCTCTCTGAGGTAGGCTTTCCATTCCTCCATGGTCCTTTCTCTAAAACCTTGAGACTTTCTGAGAGGATGTGGCTTTTTATGAATTGGACATTGTCTGTTGATGTTGTTTTTTGCTTTGTTGATTTCCACTTTTTGAGTTGCATTGTCTATTTCTGCTTAGTGAACTGTAACAGGCACTCTACATGCCATTAATAAGAGTCTCTAACCTTTAGATGGTGCAGCAGTATGCAGGTCTCATAATGAATGAAATCACAGAAAAATGAAAAGGGAGGAAAAAGGCTGACACCATTCTCAGGGAGTTCCCTGCAACATCCATTTCTCCTGTAAACTGAATGGGAGTTTCTCTAGATTGGAATTAATGCCATATGCAGTATCTAAGACGGTCAACCCAGGCAGACAACCTTCAGCTTTGGCTGCCTGCAGCTCAAGTAGTAGGTCTCTGAACTTTGAGATGTGTAAGGTCCTTGTTAGACAGTTTTGAGAAACATTACATTTTGTTGTCATAGCATTCCTCTTGTCGTTTCCAGACCATCCTGAGGCCAGTATAATGATAACTGGATAACTGATGTGAACCAACTTAATGTGTCTTGCAAGTTTAGTTGAATTTGGGCCAAGCCACTTTATGAATAGGTCAAGTTTTTTTACCAGGCTTAAGAGTCCTTCGATTACAGGAGACTTCCAAGCCCAATAGTTCTCTGGCCTATCATTACATTTTGTCCAGCTGTCAGAAGGTCACAGCAAGCCAGAAACTTTGCGAGCTCAAACCTATCTGAACTAGCAGTATGGGACTCTTTGTGATGTGAGGGTGAGTGGCTTGTAAATTTAATGTTGTCTCTTGGAGATGATGCATCATGCAATATGGAGTTAACTGTAGTGCGTTGCCACCTGCATTTTTGAAGAATTGAGTATGGTGTGGCAGCTGAGGGGTGTTTCAGTAAATGTGAAAACACAAGTAGTCCCTCTGTCTCTCTGGCAGGTCCTGAAAGAAAAGTACTATTGTGCACAAAGGAGACAGACTGTGACTGATCAATATTGGCTTGTGTTCAGTGTTAGACACAGAGGTTACTGAAAGCATTGCCAACTCTTTATTGTATTTGTACTTATCTTCCACATATTCTTTAGTTCTTTGCAATGAATCATGCAGTGAATCATGTAAAGAAGTCAATCTATTGAACCATTTACACAGATTTTAATAAATGAGACTTAAAAGAAGCGTTATAGTCTTCGTCTACAGTATCATTCCCACTGATATAAATGTCTGGGTTTTAGAAATTGCTGTTAGTCCCCCCAAGCATCTGAAATTTATGGAAGTTATCACGTTTTCTCAGAATGTGTTCCGTGTGTAGTAATTTTCGTGAAGTCAGGACTTTTTACACACAAGACAATGGGCCACACCTAGCAAATATATCGGATCTGTTAAACAATATTATATATATATATCTAAACCTCTCTACTTCTCTACATCTACACTCTACCTCGGTCTGGCATACCCACCATTTTTGTAGTGTTTTAACACTTTTTAGTCTGTGTTTGTAGTTCTGAACCAAATCCTTCTGCAAAGCGCAATGGGTTGTAGGCAATATTAGCCATTAGAGTGTGCACAGATCCACACTTTGAAAATCTACCGGAATTAGTAGCCTATCTGGGGACTTTTGGCATACTCTTTTCAACATACTATGCTTTGCGACACACTTATTCTAATCTCACATACTATTTAGGATGGATAGTATGAACATTGGGAAGCAGAGACTTTGTGTCAATATGTCAACCATTCTGATTTTTTTTGTTTTAAGCTGCTGAAGATTGATTGGCTGCTGGCATCCATGTTTGTTGAATTGTCAAAGTGATATTCAAAATATATGTAAGCTTTTGACCCAAAGAAGACAAATATATTTAACTCGATTAATGATACAGCTGTGGAGTTACAAGGGTTTTTCAGTTTTAGTTTCCCCTATGGTTGGAATCGCATGTAACTTGGCATATGTCCTGAGAATGTCCTGTTGTCTATGCATATCAAGTTTCATTAAGTTTGGACATTCGTCAGATATAGTTTGGCAGGTATAGGTCAGTTCATAAAAACTGGTGGTGCCTGACCATTTCATTTGCTTATATTTATTTATCTACACTTTGATGTATCAAAATTTTGGGTTTTCCAGGAAAATTAAAATCCCAGGGTGCAATAAAACTGTAGATATAAATATCTTGGTATTCATTTATAAAAAATAATGTATAAATATTTGTAAATATATATTGTATAAATATCTTGACTCAAGAATTGAGAGGAAAAAACATTGACCCTGGCCCTTATGGATCCAAAGTTCTAAACTAAAATGCAAATGTAAATATAGCTGCAAGCAGCGATGGCGGGCCCAAGCCGTCAGTGC
>NW_015629501.1:0-2843 GCF_001515625.1 Sinocyclocheilus rhinocerous
GGCCTGTCCAGCGATGCTTATACGGCCTGTGGAGAAGCTGCCTCCCCCTTACACGTTACGGCGTTACAGCAGGTTCACCAGGCCAAGGCACTGAGGGACCTGCACGAGGGTGGTCATGATCCGGAAGTTCTGAAAGAGCTCCGAACTGCTACCGACCTCGCGCTCCAAGCGACGAAGGTCACCACGAGTTCTCTGGGTCATGCAATGTCCATACTTGTGGTCCAGGAGTGCCATCTCTGGCTGTGTCTGGTTGATATGAGGGACACCGACAAAGTTTGGTTCCTTAATGCCCCTGTAGACTGGCCTTTTCGGCGACGCGGTCGAGAGCTTGGCCCAGCAGCTCTCGGCTGCACAGAAGCAGACTGAGACCGTTCATCACACCCTGCCTCCACCCGTCCGCCGGCCGCAGCGCCCCAGCTTGCTTGTCGCCGAGGACTGGCCCCTGGGCGGCCCCCTGCGTCCACCCCTGCTCCCGTGCCGCGTCTGCAGCAGCCTCCAGCAAGCGGCCCCGTGGAGCTGGGCCTTGCCTTGAATCATCTCAAAGGGCGCTTACGAGGCAAGCACGTGCTGGTCCGAAAGGACAACACGGCGACCGTTGCGTACGTCAACCGACAACATGGTCTGCGCTCCCGTCGCATGTCGCAACTCGCCCGCCAGCTCCTCCTTTGGAGTCGGAAAGGTCTGAGGTCACTTCGTGCCATTCACATTCCGGGTCTGCTCAACCGTACGGCCGACGAGCTGTCATGAACTGGCTCCCGGGAGAATGGAGACTCCATCCCCACATGGTCCAGCTATTTTGGAGATGTTTCGGAGCCGCTCAGGTAGACCTGCCTGCCTCTCCAGAAACCTCTCACTGCCAGTTGTTCTACTCCCTGACCGAGGGAACACTCGGCACGGACGCACTGGCACACAGCTGGCCTGCGCAAGTATGCGTTTCCCCCAGTGAGCCTTCTCACACAGACGCTGTGCAAGGTCAGGGAGGACGAGGAGCAGGTCCTGCGTGTGGCGCCGTATTGGCCTACTCGGACCTGGTTCCCTGAACTAATGCCCCTGGTGACAGCCCCTCACTGGCAGATTCCTCTGAGGAAGGATCTACTGACTCAGAGACGGGGCACCCTGTGGCGCCCGCGTCCAGACCTCTGGAAACTTCATGTCTGGTCCCTGGACGGGACACGGAGGGTCTAGGTGACCTACCCCAAGAGCAGATTCCTCTGAGGAAGGATCTACTGACTCAGAGACGGGGCACCCTGTGGCGCCCGCGTCCAGACCTCTGGAAACTTCATGTCTGGTCCCTGGACGGGACACGGAGGTTCTAGGTGACCTACCCCAAGATGTAGTTGACACCATCACTTTGGCGAGAGAACCGTCTACGAGACACGCTTACGCCTTGAAGTGGAACCTGTTCGTCGAGTGGTGTTCTTTTCATTGAAAAGACCCCCGGAGATGCCCGAGGGTTGTGCTTTCCTTTTTGCAGCAGGGGTTGGAGCGAAAGGCTGTCTCCCTCCACCCTTAATGGCTATGTCGCTGCGATTGCTGCTAACCATGACCCCCGTGGAAGGGAAGTCGGTAGGGAAGCATGACCTGGTCATCAGTTTCCTTAGGGGGGCGAGAAGGTTAAATCCTCCCCGGCCCCCTCTATACCCTCTTGGGACCTGTCTCTGGTGCTTAAAGCACTACAGCAGCCTTTGCATTTGAACCTTTGCAGTCAGTTGAGCTAAAGTTTCTTTCAATGAAAACTCTGCTCCTGCTTGCACTGGCCTCCATCACGAGGGTAGGGGACCTGCACGCATTCTCTGTCGAATATTCGTGCCTAGAGTTTGGGCCGGCTGACTCCCAGGTAATCCTGAGGCCCCAGCCCAGAAGAGCCCCATGTGCCCAAGGTTCCTACTACCCCCTTCAGGGATCAGGTAATGAACCTGCAAGCGCTGCCCCCGGAGGAGGAAAGAGAGTGTCCATATTGTAGGCCATGTCGAGCTCCTCCTTCCCCTCGGCAGCCAGACGTGGCGGAACGTCCGGAGCCAGGCCCTCACTCGCTGAATCTGTGAGAACCGGTAGAGGGCTGGGTTCCATATGTAGAGACCTAAGCGGATCCCATATGTGTAATAAAAAATGTATGTGTAATGTGTCTGAGGGTATAGCCTCAGAGCCCGTGTTTCCCCGGCAGACTTCTGCCATTTCCATGAGGGTTACAATCACCTCTAAACTTCCATATGCACCTAAACGGATGTTCATATGTGTAAGTCACCGACGTGACGTCTCCGTTCCCATCTTCAGGGAACGAGGGTTACATACGTAACCGAGACGTTTTTATATATTTTTATTTTAGTTTTATTCTTTTTTTAGTTATTTAGCCCCGGCCTACACCACAAAGGGGCGCAGGCGGCTCACACAGGACACTGTAGGGGGCAGCATCCATGGTAGGGATCTCTATTCATCGGTCTTGACTCGGTGTGACCGACTGATAGGGAACGTCTCGGTTACGTATGTAACCCTTGTTCCCTGAAGCGAAAACCTGGTTTGCGTTGCACCGGCTGCCTTTTTATGCTCATGCTGTGATCAGCAGCAGCTGGATGCAATCATCGCATGCCAATGTGCATTGGCTCGTTTTGGTTTTACTCAAAGTAGATTGGTCTCTCTAAGTGAGATCCCAATTCGTCAGTCATCCAACGTGACGTCTCCGTTCCCTCCTTCAGGGAACGAGGGTTACCATACGTAACCGAGACGTTCTTCCTGAACAACTGTAATATAAAAATAAGTAAATATATATACACTCACCGGCCACTTTGTTAGGTACACCTGTTCAATTGCTTGGTAACACAAATTGCTAATCAGCCAATCACATG
>NW_015629501.1:2998-3990 GCF_001515625.1 Sinocyclocheilus rhinocerous
CATACTCTAGATTTAATACTGTCACATGGAATTGATGTTAATGGTGTTAAAATTTTGCAGCAGAGTGATGATATCTCGGATCATTATCTAGTCTCGTGTATACTCATATAGCTAAAGCTGCACATTCAACTCCTTGTTACAAATATGGTAGAACCATCACTTCTACAACAAAAGACTGCTTTGTAAATAATCTTCCTGACTTGTCTCAATTCCTCAGCATATCCAATAGCTCAGAAAAACAATTCCATTCACTGCACATTCTCTGCTATAGGACAGGACGAATTATATAAACTTGTCAAATCATCAAAACCTACAACATGTATGTTAGACCCTATTCCATCTAAGCTACTAAAAGAGGTGCTTCCAGAAGTCATAGATCCTCTTCTGAATATTATTAATTCATCAATGTCTTTAGGATATGTCCCTAAAACCTTCAAATTGGCTCTCAAATTGACCTCTCATTAAAAAAACTTGATCCTAGAGAATTAGTTAATTACAGACGATCTCAAATCTCCCTTTTCTGTCAAAAATACTAGGAAAGGCAGTATCCTCTCAGCTATGTTCCTTTTTGGAGAGAAATTGTATCTCTGAGGATTTCCAGTCAGGATTTAAACCGTATCATAGTACTGAGACTATCACAAGTACAGTATGGAGTGCCACAAGCACAGTACTAGGACCGTTGCTTTTCACACTTTACATGTTACCCTTGCGAGATATCATCATTTCTTGGTGTTAGCTTTCACTATTATGTCTTTGTGGCCGGATGAAACATACAAATTTGCAAAACTAACGGAATGCATAGTTGATATAAAAAACTGGATGAGTAGTAATTTCCTACTGCTAAATTCTGAAAAAAAGAGGTGTTAATTATTGGACCAAAAACCTCTGCATGTAATAACCTAAAACACTGTCTAACACTTGATGGCTGCTCTGTTAATTACTCGTCATCAGTTAGGAACCTAGGTGTGCTATTTGATAGCAATCTTTCCTTT
>NW_015629501.1:4151-23861 GCF_001515625.1 Sinocyclocheilus rhinocerous
AAAGGATTGTTAGGCTGCATTAATTAGGTCAACCGGAACCGGTAACACTTCCCATAACACCCGATGTACTCGCTGCATCGTAAGAAGAATGGCATCTACGCTAATATTAGTCTCTTTCATTCTTATTCCGAGGTCACCGTAGCCACCCAGATCCAGTCCGTATCCAGTCCAGATGGTGGATCAGCACCTAGAGACGACCTCTACAGCCCTGAATGTCAGCGGAGACCACGTCAACTAGAGACAGATCCCTTGCGAAGACCATCGGCACAAGACCACGGGAAGCAGAAAAGACCTCTGCACCCGTGTTGCAGCCTGGAATTAAACCACGCCATGCTGGTCTCTTCTGGCCTGAGGAGAACTGGCCCCCCGACTGAGCCTGGTTTCTCCCAAGGTTTTTTTTATCCATTTCTGTCACCGATGGAGCTTTGGTTCCTTGCCACTGTCGCCTTTGGCTTGCTTAGTTGGGGACGCTTGACTGATTGCACAGACACTATTGGAAGAGAACTGAACTGGATGATGACATCACTGAATCAACAATGAACTGACTTTAGCTGAAAACTGACTCTGTTATTGTCTTCTTGCATCATTGACAAACTATTTTCCTGTTTGACTCTGTAAAGCTGCTTTGACAGATCTAGTATTGTACAAAGCGCTATACAAATAAAGGTGACTTGACTTGACTTTTGTATTAGGTATTTATGACCGCATGTTTTGAGTTTGAGCTTCGTCAAGTTCATTCTTTATCATCTATTTTTATCTTAAAATCAATTTTATACACCATCATTTATATACACCATCATTTTCGTTTCTATAAGGTGTGAATATATCCCATATCGTATTCTACAACAAAAACAATCAGGGCGTCTTGTTATCACTAGTTTTATTTTGATTTCCCTAGTCCGCTATTAGCCCATTAGCATAGCCAGCGTGGTTGCCGCTAATCTCGCTTACATTGCTAATGCCCTATTCACACACAGTACCATTGTTTTACTCACTGTTACTTGCTTTAATGGCAGATGTGTGTCTACCTTTGAGTGCAGGTGAGGACACGTTCGAGCTGCATACGGTGCAGCTCATGCTGGAGGCCATGGAGAAGCAGATCCGCGACCTGGTGGAGAAGCTGGCCCAGCCAGGCCCCAGGCGACGACCTCTCCCCATCCGCCGCCTCCGGTCTTCGAGATCTCCACGAGACGGAACGTGACGCTGTGATCGTCGGAGACTCCATCGTCCGGCACGTCCGTGCTGAAGGTAAAGTGCACACTCACTGTTTCCCTGGTGCTTGTGTTCTTGATGTTTCTGCGCAGATACCCGCAATCCTGAAGGGCGACGAGAGCATCGGAGCGGTCGTGCTGCACGCGGGGGTGAACGACACCAAGCTGCGGCAGACGGAAACACTGAAGAGAGACTTCAGGAGCCTGATCGAGACGGTACACAGCACATCGCCCGCGACGACGATCATCGTGTCAGGACCGCTTCCCACGTAACGACGAGGACACGAAAGGTTCAGTAGACTTTTTGCTTTAAATGAATGGTTATTGTCATGGTGTAAAGAACAGAAACTGCTCTTTGTTAATAATTGGAATCTTTTCTGGGAGCGTCGTAGGCTTTTTCGCGCTGATGCCCTGCACCCCAGCAGAGTCGAAGCAGAACTGCTGTCGGACAACATCTCCAGGACGCTATGTTCCATATGACTAGTGAGCCAGTTCTCAAATAACTTCTATGATGGCTTTTGTTCTACCCACTAAATAATAGATTTATAGATAGTTAAATTACTAATAGATAGTTTTGATGTACTCTGCTTGACTGAAACCTGGCTAATACCAAATGATTATATTGGTCTAAATGATCTATTCCACCAAGCTACTGTTATAAGCACGAGCCCCGTCAGACTGGTCATGGCGGCGGTGTTGCAACAATATATAGTGATATTCTCAATGTTACTCAGAAAACAGGATACAGGTTTAACTCATTCGAAATACTTCTGCTTAATGTTACACTGTCAGATATGCAAAAGAAATCTCTTCTATCTCTTGTTCTGGCTACTGTGTATAGACCGCCAGGACCTTATACAGATTTCCTAAAAGAATTTGCAGATTTCCTCTCAGACCTATTGGTAAATGTTGATAAAGCACTAATTGTCTGAGATTTTAACATTCACGTTGATAATACAAATGATGCATTAGGACTTGCGTTTACTGACCTAATAAACTCTTTTGGAGTCAAGCAAAACGTCACCGGGCCCACTCATCGTTTTAATCATACGCTAGATTTAATTATATCGCATGGAATTGATCTTACTGATATAGATATCGTACCTCAAAGTGATGATGTTACTGACCATTTCCTTGTATCGTGCATGCTGCATATTACTGATATTAACTATATGGCTCCGCGTTATCGTCAGGGCAGAACTACTGTTCCAGCCACCAAAGACAGATTCACAAAAAACCTGCCTGATTTATCTCAACTGCTATGTGTACCAATAAGTACACATGAACTAGACGAAATGACTAGCAACATGGGCACTATCTTCTCTAATACATTAGAAGCTGTTGCCCCCATCAAATTGAAAAAGGTTAGAGAAAAACATACTGCGCCATGGTACAACAGTAATACCCATTCTCTCAAGAAAAAAACTCGTAGTCTTGAGCGCAAATGGAGAAAAACTAACTTGGAAGTTTTTAGAATTGCGTGGAAAAACAGTATGTCCAGCTATAGACAGGCTCTAAAAGCTGCCAGGGCCGAGCATATCCACAAACTCATAGAAAATAACCAAAACAATCCAAGGTTTTTATTTAGCACAGTGGCTAGATTAACAAATAACCAGACGCCACCCGATCTAAATATTCCCTCACAGTTTAATAGTAATGACTTTATGAATTTCTTCACTGATAAAATAGATAACATCAGAAATACAATAACAAATGTAGATTCTACAGCGTATAATACTTCAGCTTCATTCATCGCACCAAAAGATAAATTCTACAGCGTCTAGTACTTCAGCTTCATTCATCACACCCAAAGAAAAACTGCAGTGCTTTACAAATATAAGACAGGATGAGCTAAATAAACTTATCACTGCATCTAAACCAACAACATGCCTATTAGATTCTGTACCCACTAAATTACTGCAAGAGTTGTTACCTGTAGCAGAAGAACCGCTTCACAATATTATTAACTCATCGTTATCTTTACATCACGTCCCAAAACCATTCAAGCAAGCAGTTATTAAGCCTCTCATTAAGAAACCACAACTAGATCCTAAGAAACTGGCAAATTACAGACCCATTTCAAATCTTCCGTAGATGTCTAAAATTTTAGAAAAAGTTGTGTCTGCCCAGTTGTGCTCCTTCTTGCAAAAAATATATCTATGAAGAATTTCAGTCAGGTTTCAGGCCATACCATAGCACAGAAACTGCACTTGTTAAAATTACAAATGACTTGCTTCTTGTGTCAGACCAAGCCTGCATCTCGCTGTTAGTTTTACTTGATCTTAGTGCTGCGCTTGACACTATAGATCATGACATACTCATAGATCGATTACAAAACTATACAGGTATTCAAGGGCAGGCTTTAAGATGGTTTAGATCCTACCTGTCCAATCGCTACCACTTTGTTTACTTAAACAGGGAGTCATCTCAATTATCACCAGTAAAATATGGAGTGCCACAAGGATCTGTCCTAGGTCCTCTGCTATTTTCGATATACATGTTGCCCCTTGGTAATATTATTAAAAAATACGGGATTAGTTTCCACTGTTATGCTGATGATACTCAACTATATATCTCAACAAGACCAGATGAAACTTCTAAATTATCTAAGCTAACAGAATGTGTTAAAAATTTAAAAGATTGGATGACCAAAAATTTTCTCCTATTAAACTCGGATAAGACAGAGATATTACTTATTGGACCAAAAAACAGTACACATACATGTTACCCCTTGGTAATATTATTAGAAAATGCGGAATTAGTTTCCTTTGTTATGCTGATGATACTCAACTATATACTGTATCTCAACAAGACCAGATGAAACATCTCAATTATCTAAGCTAACAGAGTGTATTAAAAATGTAAACGATTGGATGACCAATAATTTTCTCCCATTGAATTCGGATAAGACAGAGATATTACTTATTGGACCAAAAAGCAGTACACAGAATCTCTTGGATTACAATTTGCAACTAGACGGATGTACTGTTACTTCCTCTACAGTCAAAAATCTGGGTGTTATATTAGATAGCAACTTGTCTTTTGAAAATCATATTTCCCATGTTACAAAAACAGCATTCTTCCATCTTAGAAACATTGCCAAGCTAAGAAACATGTTACCGGTTTCTGATGCAGAAAAGCTAGTTCATGCATGATGTACTGTTACTTCCTCTACAATCAAAAATCTGGGAGTTATATTAGACAGGAACTTGTCTTTTGAAAATCATATTTCCCATGTTACAAAAACTGCATTCTTCCATCTTAGAAACATTGCCAAGCTATGAAACATGTTACTGATGCTGAAAAGCTAGTTCATGCGTTCATGACCTCTAGACTTTACTATTGTAATGCACTGCTAGGTGGTTGTCCTGCATCTTCAATAAACAATCTACAGTTAGTCCAAAATGCAGCGGCTAGAGTCCTTACCAGGTCAAGAAAATATGATCATATTACCCCATTTTTACAGTCTCTGCACTGATATTATTACTTACCTACAAGGCCCTTAATGGGTTAGCTCCTGCGTACCTAACTAGTCTTCTACCACACTACAATACATCACGCTCCCTAAGGTTGCAAAACTCTGGACTTTTGGTAGTACCTAGGATAGCAAAGTCCACTAAAGGAGGTAGAGCTTTTTTGCATTTGGCTCCCAAACTCTGGAATAGCCTTCCTGATAACATTCGGGGTTCAGACACACTCTCTCTGTTTAAATCTAGATTAAAGACACATCTCTTTCGCCAAGCATTCAAATAATGCATATCATAATCTTGTACTGCAGTTATATCTGATCAAATGCACATTATTATTCTTTAGTTTGGGTTAAACAAATCAATTTTGCTTGGTTGGAACAGCAGCTACACTAATTATGTCTCAATTTGTTTCTCTGTTTCTGCCACGGGATTGACATCTCGTGGTAATTAGGAATTACTCAAGCTTCAGTCTAGATCCAGCCCTTACAAAGACCTGAGATGACCGAACACCTGAGAAGAGATGGTGCAAACCCCTCGGAGGACCTCAGATGATGCCAACCGTGAAACAACATAAATGACCAAATTTTGCTACAAGTTTGATTGCGACATATAATCATTGCTGTTAATCGTCAGCTTAACGTGTTACGTCTTTACGTCATTAACTGAATTTTACCGTACATATCTGCCATATGTACATCAATTTGACATAGTCACCACTGACTAGCTACTACTAAATATATTGTAGAAACTGTTAATAACAGCTGCTTTGCAACGATTTGTATTGTGAAAAGCGCTATACAAATAAACTTGAATTGAATTGAATTTATATGTTGTGAGGTCTCGTTACCTGCGTGACACTAAATCAGGTAGTAGTAATGGCTACTTTTTAATTAAGTACATGTCAGAGCCCGTACTTCTTTACTTTGACTTGAGTAAAAGTGTAGTCAGTACTTCAACTTTTACCAGAGTAGTTTTAAACATGAGTATCTGTACTTCTACTTGAGTGAAGGATGTATGTGGGGGGGGAAGCTTGCTCTTCTCTCGATTGACCTGAAGCCTCAACTGACTGAGGTACCGGAGCACCAGGTCCCTGTGATCGCACAACTCTTCTCGCGACCGGGCCATGATGAGCCAATCGTCGAGATAGTTGAGGATCCTGATGCCCACTTCCCATAGTGTGGCAAGGGCGTCCTCTGCGACTTTCGTGAAGACATGGGGGGACAGGGAGAGCCTGAAGGGGAGGACCTTTTACTGCCATACCCAAACCCCTTCCTCATCTCAGCTGGAGGGACAGGTTCGATTGCATCCTTCGCCAATAGGACAGCAATCTCCTCGCACAGCACAGAGGTGTCTCGGACTTCCACCGAAGTCCCGAGAATGCCGCTGAACCTGGGGGGTTGCCTGGCGAATTGAATTGCATAGAATGAGCCAGCGGGACAGGTTGGGCAGCACAAGCAACGCTCCCAAACTCTGTACGAGTGGCACCAAAGGAACAGTCGACGTACCCACAGTGGTGCAGAGATAGGGGAGTTGTGCTGTGTGGCCCAGAAGGTATCGCATTCTGAGTCATCACAGCAAAACTCCCCGTGTCCCCAGAGGGACTAGCCAGAGACGCGTGGAGAGGCATTGCATCTCCGAACCGTGATCTCTTGGCCACTGGCGATAGGGGACGTCGTGGGCGAGAGTGAGGAAGCAGTGCGTTGCTCACTGTAAACCCATGAGCCTTGCAACCCGGAAGAAAAGTAAACTGCTCTTTTTTTTTTAAAATGTGGTTACCGCTGGCCGGAACAGAACGAAAAATCAAACGAAGATTCTCCGCTCGGCTACCTCCTGAAGAGCAGACTCCCACATCTCCGGGTTGCTCGTGTCAGGGCCGGTTCGTCGTCTTCTTAGAGGATTTAGCGTCCGGGTATGACACGGGGGCCGCTGCTTTCCTGCGAGGAGCTCGACGTCCCTGCCTTGGTGTTACCTCAGCACTGGATGGAGCTACTGTGGAGGATGCAGGAGGGCGCCCACGGCGACGAGCAGGCTGAGACACGGCCCGCGATGGAACGGTGGCATCTGGAGGATGAATGGCTTTGTAGCAATGTATCAACATCAACTACTCGGCTCCTCCTGAAGAGCAGACTCCTCCTGAAGAGCAACTACTCGACTACTTCCTGAAGAGCAGACTCCCACATCTCCGGGTTGCCCGTGTCAGGGCCGCTTCGTCGTCTTCTTAGAGGATTTGGCGTTCGGGTGCGACACGGACGCTGCTTTCCTGCAAGGAGCTCGACGTCCCTGCCTTGGTGTTACCTCAGCACTGGATGGAGCTGCTGTGGAGGACGCAGGAGGGCGCCTTATGTCACCTTATATACCCGTATGCACGGGGAGTGGCTCAGCATGCAAAATCCTCTAGCCAATTCTCATAGTTTTTTTTCTCTTAAACTCAGAGATGATTGGGCTCCCAAGTTAGACCCCTACTGTCGTCACGACATAACTCGTAGTGACTGACAGATCTGACAGATCGGGAACCAAGTTTACAATGTAACCCCATGTTTTGATGTATTAGCTTTTTGCAATAGTTACTATTTACTACTTTTCATTGTGTAAATTTTTTTTGCGAATTGTATTAAAACGATTAAAAACATAAAAAAATATAAAACGTAATTAATTAGTCTATTAATTATTAAATTAGTATATAGAAGCCGCAACAATTAAAAAAACTAAACATACAAAAATATATTGTCCCCATTTTTTAATTCAAGTGGGATTTCAATGATATTTTGAGTTCTGAACTAGGAAATGTCCCTGTTTGACTGAAGAAATCTGGTCACTTTAATATAATGATATACCTAAAAGGCAGTCCTCAATGAGTAACATAAAAATACTGAGTGTATTCTTTAAGCTGTTAATTAAATTGTAAATTTCACATGACTCAAGTTCAAGCTCAAGCCATAGTAATTCGGAAAAAATATATATATATAAAGTCACACTTGAAGGATCAAAACAGCCACTGCTTCATCTTTCTAACATATGTAAATGCTTGTTTTGGGCAAACTATTCCTTAATTAATGATTATATGACAAGAAATTCAAATTTTCTTTTTTTATTATTACTCACAATAATATTTCATTTCAATAAAACATTTTTAACATTTACTTAAAAAGTACATTTATTATGAAAGAGTATATTATTTTTTTTAAAGACTTTAGTAATACTACTAATAATTTTATACTGTATTCAGGTTTTTCATGGTCACAGAAACATTGACCCTTCACTAAAAAAAACCCATTAAAAAAAAAAAAAAATACAGAGGATGATAAATTAAAATAAATATGATAAAAACAAAAATTATGTCAGTTGCAACTTGACATTTACTGAGGCTCCTTGGTGAGGCCCTGCCCACTGGTTTAGAAACACTGCACAATAAAAAAATTTAAAAGATGAGTCCAAGCAGCCATGAGTAGTTTGATCTTGTATCGTTTTAACAGTAGTTAAGAATTATCCATACTTGCTTATTTATTTAATTCTCAGGGGGACATTAAGCAAAATTGGCAGTCGTTTGCACCTTTGGTCTTCTTCAGGCTAAAGAGATTATTACTTCCTATATAGCAACACATTAACATTGCATTGATTTCAATGTACACTGTGACCTTTTGTGTTATTCCCTTATTTGTAGCTTTCCTCAAAACTATATCCTGAGAATTTTTCATGGACCACTGGATGGCAGTATTAATCTAAAAAATTAATATGAATCCACCAATTCACTGACTAGGTACTGAATAATAATAATAATAATAATAATAATAATAAAAGTCAAGTCAACTTTATTGTATAGCGCTTTATACAATACTGATTGTGTCAAAGCAGCTTTACAGTGTCAAACAGGAAAAGAGTTTGTCAATAATGCAAGAAGACAATATCAAAGAGTAATTTTTTCCAGATAAAGTCAGTTAATTGACGATGATTCAGTGATGTCATCATCCAGTTCAGCTCTCTTCCAATAGTGTCTGTGCAATCAGTCAAGCATGGCTGTTTGGACTCATTATTGCTATTATTAATAATAATTTTAATAATAGTAATAATACACATAAATTCCTGCACAGCGTGTATGTACGTCTTCATATATGCTACATTTTCATAGAATTACTTCGAAAATAATTTATTGTTGTCACCACTTGAGAATGTTGATTTGCATCAGAGATAATTGGAGGCCCTATTTACAGGATTTTAATTATTCTCTCTGCAAGCCTCCACTATTGGTTGTGACAGAAATGTCTTCTTGAAATGTCTTCTCTGCTGACATTTTGTCATCATTTGGATAATTGCAGCAGTGTGAGTGCTTTCCTCCTCAGCCATCTCAGAGCAGATCTGGTCAGGTCAGTTTTAAATGTGCTTATTGTCATAAGTTTACATACACCTTGCAGAACAGTCGGGATCATGCAGGTATGGCACAAAGTATTAAGAATCAAATATATGTATACTTTTGAGGTATTTTTTTTAAAATTCAGCTATTGTTTTAACTTGTTCACTATATTTCAATATTCGTTATGTGAAATAGCTCACGATTATATGTGAAATAGAAACAAATGCTCCAATAGTTATAGTAACAGTGTAATTATAATCATTATTAGTCAAAAGTGTCTGTCTGCAATCAGAAAGTCTGAAGAACCAAGAACCAAGACTACCCCTGAAAGAACCTTGGCAGAAAACTGGTCCACATGTAACTGCAACTGAGGCCTGTTTCCAGGGGAAAGTCCTGCTGTGAAAATATGGCTTTCACTTCTTCCTTAGATTTAACTTTTAGTATAGGCCTGAGGCCAAAAAGGAGTACACAAATGAACAGTGGAAACTAATCATGGAGTTCCCCTGGTGGGGGAAAAAAAAAAAAAGTTAGCTCAGTAACACTAGAGAAGAGGACAAAGAGAGACAGAGACAGACGTACAAAAAAGGGAAGAGGAACAAGTCTGATGTGTCACCAAAGGGCACTTTTTAATGGCTTAGTGACCAATGCCTCATAATACCTACCAGTTGTCATGTGACTTCCAGTTAAAATACTCAGAAACATTCTTGCTTCCATTTGTGGTAAGCTAGCTGCTTGAACTCCCTCTAATGGTTTCTGCACTTGTTTAGCATGGCGAAAGATAAGTGAAATGTGGTACTCTGAACCACTAGAAGATAATTCAAGCCACACGCTGGTGGAACTCCCAAAATGAACCATGGCATTTATAGTGACTCTTTCGCTCTGTCACATCTGCTGCAGAACTGGAATTATTAATGCTGCATTTTCAGACAGTGTGGACAGATGTGGAGATGAAGCCTTGTATTCTGTGTTAGATAAACTTATTCAGATTTCAGACTGGGCCACCTACTTACTGTCTTCGCTATTAAGCAAAATTAAACGCACCAGTGTTTCATTTTGCCAGCTAGTGCTGGTTTGAGATTGTATGATTTCATGAAATATGATTCATTTTCTGTCTTTGTATTTATCCTGTGGTAGCAAAAATATAACATTTTTATTTATTTTAATTTTTTTGGATGGGAACACCTTTTCTTTCATTCAGTAAAATAATAGGGCTAAATTTCCTCAAAAACAATCCTAATGAGAGTTTTTTTTTTTTTTTTTTAAATATGAAAGCACAACTCATTTAAACATTCAAAAAGGTTGTTTATTTATTGTTCAAAGGGGATTAATGCTTCTTTCAGCCCCCAACATAATATCATGCTTGTTCATCACATCAAAAGAGCACAGCGTACACTCACAAGCAACACAATGCACATCAACAAAATCTCTGTTTAGTGGCCTTTAAGAGGGAAAAAAACCCACCCCCCCAAAAAATCATAAGCTTATTAATAAACTCAATGTGTTGCATTTTTACAATTATAATTTGAGGCCTCTAACTCCTTGAACATTTTTGAGAGCTTGTCTGCAGTGTTGTGGATGTTGCTACTTCTGAGTTGCATTGGTAATTTCTTGAGCTGGTCTATACTAGCACCTCTAATCCACTCTGAAATGGGAAGAAGTAAGAGGGATCGGTTTGAATAGAGGGACTGTTTCCCTTGCAGCTTTTGGCCAAGATGATGTCTCATAAATCTGTACAGTTTGGACTGGCGTATTTTTTCATGAGCAAAGAAGTCTGGCAGGAACTTTTTCAGTATAGATAAACCACCTAGAGAGAAAATGTAAAAAACATACCAAAGTAACAGACAGTGACTAAGTCTTCACATTCAGACATTTTGATGTACTATATAAATAAGCTTAAAACAGCTATTTAAATAGTTAAACCAAAAATAAAATGGCAAAATAAGAATTTAGTTTTATTATTTAGACATCCTTATATCATTCCAAACCCATATTTGTTTGTGTGTAACGCTAAGCAGATTTGTTAAGAATGTGTATACAACTATTTTCTATATAGTAGAAAATAATTTTTTTGTGTGGTCTTACTACATAACTCTCTGGGATACTTGATATTTCTATTTTACTTTGTGTTTAGTAATTGAGTACTCTTGTGTTTTAATTGACCAAGGTGGGTGCACCAGAGAATCTTAGCAGAAAGTATGCTTGTGTAAATGTCTTTTATTAACTCTGTGCTGATCTCTGCAGGTCAGAATACCACAATGCAAAAACACTCATAATAAGTTGAGGTAATAGAAAAATTACGAGGTAATCAAACTTAATTTGAAAAAATGTGCTTCATGTGTTAAAGATGTATTCAAGTAAGAAAGATTTATTGGCATTGAATGAACCAGACTACTGAATCAACCCAATTCGGTTAAACTCCGGTAGCTCCGGTAACAATTGACTGTTACCACTTTTTACAATATGAATTATGTATGACATTCGACAATCGATGACCAATTAGAAAATTTACCAGCATTCTGTAGATTTTCGCATGTTGAGCATATGTTATCATGCCAGCCGGTTCCCCTCAGTACCACATCAAGATCCATCGATTTGCACTCGGTATGTTTTATACAAGGCGATGTCGAAGACGTGACCGCAGAAAAGGTGCCTCGCGCACACCTCTCACATTTTGAATCACGGTGTAAGGTACCTATAGACACATTAAAAAGCATTTCACGCAATTTAGAGGAGAGAGAGAGAACATCGTAACCCCAGAAACATCTAAAATACCATTCTGCTGTACGCCGTATCCATATGGACACTCTGCGTGCTTGATGCAGAAGTCAGCTTGCCAAAAATAGCTTTCTTTACACTGGCAAACCCTGTTGTTAGTAGTAGAGCATTCTTTCTCAATGTACTGATTTTCTACGCAGAAAGTGCTGCAATACAGGCACTTCGGTAAGTAGTTCCAGAACTGTGTGAAATGGTCCTCTGGACATGGCGAGCAGACAGTGTCCTCAGTTGCAGTGCAGTGTTGACTCATGTGGGTTCCAGGGGGGCAGCGTGTGCACGTGAGTATCTGCCTTGTGAGCAGGTCCTCGTGCTGGTAAGTGAGGACTTCTACTGTCGATGTGTCAGTGTGTAATAGTAGCATCAGTATTAGAGCCAAGTGATGTTCAACACTGCAGCATTTCTAGAACATTAAATAAAAAAAATACATTTGCAGTATCCAGTAACACTGTATTTTTTCGTAACAAAGGTGGAAAACCTCAAAATGATTTAAAGTTTATCCAAATCAGTCTTTGCAGCACATTGACACATCTTAAAGATTCAAAGCACAGTATTACCCACACAAACCACACACCATCAAGGTAATTAATGCAGTAAACTTTAACTATATTAAAAAATGTAACATAAACACTAACTTTTTAAATAAAAGGAATTATGGGAAAGTCCTTTTCTTCATAAACAATAAAATAAAAGGTCAATTACATTCATAATAAAAACATAATTTAACAATATTTATTGTAAATGTATGTTAAATATTACCTTGTTAAATACTGTTTACATTTCTGTTGTAAATTATAAGGCAATTCATGAACCATTATTTCCACAGTATTTCACAATCTAACCTTAACCCATATTAAGTCCAAGTAGTTACCTAATATTGCTCAGTACCTTCTTAATACGTACAGTGTAAGTACACTGTATGCGAAGAGCAATTGAGTGTTCACTAGTATAATTAATTACCATAGTAATGTGCACTAACATTTACAACAGAACATAATTACAAATTGAATTGATGTTCATTAGTATTACTCTACTGTACTTACATAAATATGACCCATTTTACTTTCTCGTCCTGACAAGATAGGAAGAACTAAGGGCTTTCATCTCTTTAAATGTATCCTTGCCCACCCACACAGAGGCTGGACTGCTGAGAAGTTTGCACATGACTCAGTTCGTTACACACCCACCACCCAAGTAATACAGTACATTATGAGGATATAGAGAACCATACAAACATTTTACATTATCCAGTGAAATAAAAATTTAATTACCATATTGCTTCCAGTAATACATTAGTTTATCAATGAGTTAATGTTATCTATCTTTATTAATCTGTGATCTATGATTAGGTCTCACATGTTCCACTTTAAACTGTCTAATCTATTTTCTTATATGCAAATTCAGTTCATGCACAGCTTTTTGATAAAGTTAAATGTCGTTTGACTTCTCAGTGGTAAATATCAGTGAAACTGGAATGAATGACAGGCATAACATGTGAGTACCATGTGAGAATGAAGAAATAAAAAACTTTTCTGAGGTCATCCACTGTAACAATTCTAACTTTAATTAATTGTCTTATTATTAATTGACTGTTTAAAATGAATTCTTACAAGGAGAGGAACAGCAGTAAACAGTTAACCTAAAAAAAGCAATCATTCGATTATACACTACCATAATGTACAACAGACCACCGAACTTTCATTTAAAGTTGGAATTGTTGGTATATAAGCATGTTATGTAACTGTTGTTAAGCAATGGCAATTTGAAACAAAATATAAGAACTAAGAATGACTGTACACAGAACTCAGAAAGTGATATTGATAAGTGATATTGATATTGAATTGTGATGTTAGTGCCATTTGTAAATATCTGACATGAACGTTTTTCATTCATAACTCATCAGTAATCTAAAAGGAGAACTCCTGGTCTCCCCCCACCAACGTACTTCTATCTTTGATTTCCAAACGATTTGGAAAGATGACGTAAGATCTAAAGTAAACACAAAACCTGTAAAACAGAAACAAGCCCTTTTATACTGTACACCATGATCCTTCTCTCATGTATGTCAAACTATTCTCAGTTGTTTTATTCAGTAATTTCCTCCACTAATGGATTGGGTGTTTATACATGAATGCTTTTTGGATTCCTCTTTTTCCAGTGGTCACCACTGCTTCCTACTACATTTGAATACTTTTTTCTGTATGGTACCTCCATATTATCAATGAATATAATACAAGCAGAATAGTGAAGAGTCAAATAACGTATAAATGCAAAGAGTGATTGATACAAGATATTAATTTAAAAAAAAAAACAAGCAAATTTACACTGGCAGTAAAAACAACAACAACATAATGAATTAGAATGAGAAATAGACATCAAACAATAAGCACATTTTAGGGTGTTTGAGGGATTAAATTATAATTAAGATTACATTATTAGCTTCCCTGATTACTATGTCCAGCGCAAACAGTTTTAAAGACTTTACAAGCTTGTCTTGGTTACAGGGTCAGAACATGGTCCTGCAAGGTCCCTGGGCACTTGTCTGTGGAGGCCCCCACCATCCCTAGTGACAGATGCCTTTCAATCAACGCATCAATTCCACATTAAGTGAGGGAAATTTACAAGTTTTGGTAGGCTAACAATAGATGATAAATGGTAACTGGGGGCCTTAGGCCCTAGTGGTTCCTTGTGTGGACAAAGGGTCTTCAGCATCCACAATAAAACACAACAAAGTATATAAAATGTTTTCTTACATCGTGGCAGACCTGATACTTTTGAGAATACTTTCATTATGAGAATATGTGATGGTAAACATCAATATGTACTCAAAACTGTCCCAACCATACTTAAATCCTTAAATCAAAAACAAATTATATACTGCATTTCTAGAGTCCAGTTTTCTGACAAATTGATAATAAATATTTTCTTTTTATAATTTTATAAAAACAACATATGACAACATATAAGTACACTTAAATATAACATAACTGCTCTCCATTGTATTACACATTCATGACCAATTTCCATTATTTACAACTTCATTAAACCATATAGGTTAATTTTCTGAGTATTAGCAGGTCAATATCTTGAATTAAAGTTGATTTTCCTGTAGAACTTGGCTTATATTTCCATTTTGGAATCAAACTCTTAGTTTCAGTCCAATATAAAACAGGCCACAAGAAAAAAGATCTACATCTCCACACAACAAATCAGTTACTTAAAACATCAGTTACTTACCCTTTTAGCCCACAACTGTCAAAAACTATGTACAACTTCTCTTCATTTAAATAACTTGTTTCAATTGTCCTTCGATAAAGTATAATTAGTCATTGTACAGTTTGGTTTTGAAACATGTGTTGTCCTGGATCATGTTAACAATCATCTTCTCATACATACGGTGTATGGATGATGCACTAATAATCCGACTGATCCTCTTCAGAATTTTGAGAAGGGGTCGGCGAGCACCTTTCAAATGTAGTTTGCGGAGACTGTGAGATAAAGCTTTGGCCAGGTCCTGACCTCCATTCTGAATCTTCCACAGGTGTAGGAGCTGCAGGATGTAATGTTGTGAGGGACAGTAACGGACCAGGGCTCGAATATCCTCCTCGCTCACTTTCTCCCCAGGTAAACTGTCCATCAAGCTCAACAGGTCTTCCAGAGTAAGGTTTTTTACACTGGCATAGTGAGATACCTTCCTCTCACAGTGGTTTACACCTAGGAGAAATTATATGAAGTATATATTAACCTAAAATACATTGCACTTGAGCTAATATTTAATATCTATTAAAAATAATTCCGCAGACAAATATACAATTGATATATAATGATGGTAAATGAAGTCAAAACAAACAAATTGTTCACTTTGCTTAAGAAGCAAGCTACATCAAGTTGCACTGACTTATAAGCTCTAGTATAAATTTAGCAAGCCTTCCAATAATTCTTATCTTTCTTCCAAATGTTCATAAATCTGTATGTAAAGTCCTTTAAAAACAGTTTCATTTCCAAATGCAAATAGTGTCAAAACTAGTAATTGTATGTGCATTCAATAACAATAATTCAACATAAACTAACATTTTAATGCAGTGTCATATTTTGTAGATTTCTCTTGATTGTTAAAGTCTGGAATCATTTACAGTAAATTAATTAACCCTCTTTTGTAATCACATTTATCGACTGAAAGATCAAAGCATTTACAGATTAAAAGATGTAATATTTCTATAAAAATTCTTAAGTATTTTTTTTCTTTTTCTCAGACAACCTAAAGTTTTCAGGAGACATTCCATTTTACATTCAGGCTGATATCTTGATATCAGGATTTGAACAGAAAACACCATGATTTGTACTGATTATGGGTTTGATGAGATTTCAATTTATAGCAATAGTTTGACCTTTTATGGACTTTTATTATTAACTGAAGGTTTATGGTTTTCATATCCTCAAATCTGTAGAAACAGGATTATCTGTAAACCACATTCCCACAACATAAGACAAAAATAGACTTAACGATCAATAACGCTTGTACTTTCTCACTTGTATTCATGCTAACGTTTTTTTCTTTAAAGTTAAAGCTATATAAACCAAACAGAGATGATGACCTTGGATGATGCTGAGGAGTCCTTGGTCCTTATTTTGTTCTCTCCAGAGACGAAGCAGATGTAGTGCCTGCTGCTGAGGACTGCAGCTTTTCTTCAGCCTCTCAACACTCTTCCAGTCCACTTTGCGTCCTGGAAGGCTCTCAGAAAGACGCTCCACAGAGACAGAAGCCAAAGGAGGTGATGCAAGGAATTGAAATATTGCTTCCTCACATAATGTAATGTCTAGAAGACATTGAAAGAGAGGTGTGGGGATGGTTATAGACATGGAAGCATGAAAAGTGCACTAAACAAATCACAAGGTTTTGCAGAAACAAAACAAAAACAGATAAAGAAGACAATGAAACATATTAGTACATCAGCTACATTGTTTTAGCCCTTTTCATGTCCTAATACAGGAAGTAACATGTTCCCACATGTTGAAAGAAGCTTTGACCTTCCACATCTTTAAACTGTACTCCACCCTATCTGTGGGAATTCAGGATTATATAACTAGTCATGTGACATGGCTTTAGGGTATAAGATGTAAGTTGGTATAGGAATGTCCTGATCAAGTTTTATGTGCTCCTGGTTTTATTCGAGTCATTGTATTTTGAGTATGTGGGATCTGCAAACCTGATTCGATACTTGTTTTCTCTTACTGCGTGGTGCACACTTCAAGTACATTTAACTTGTTAAAATAAATCCTATGCATACAAGGATGGGCAGAGAGTTTCTCAGGTGCAGGGGCTCAAATGTAAAAAAGGGGCATCTATCACTATGGAGTAATTCCAATATAACATAGGCCTGTAATAAGACTCTTTCTCTCTCTCAAACATCTGTTACACTCGAAGGATGCACTCGACGACCGATTGCGTCAGTGCAACAAAGTCAATTTAAAGTCTCTTTCAATTATTTTGTTAAACAAGAAATATTTTACAGTTACATTTATGGTTAAAGAGTCTACAAAAAATACCCTGGGGATCAAAACTGCTAAACTGTTGACTGTGAAAACTGTCACTAACTCTATTTACATGATTTAAACGGTGTAAACAGGATATATACGAAAAACTTGATGTATGATTCTTTTCATTTCAGTGTCCCTCCATGCATTTACTTAGAATGAAATAAGTGGGAAACATTCTTTGAACTTAATATCCTTTTTAAATACTATCCTAAAGAATTCAAAATATTCATAATTTTGACTCTCCTACAAAACAGATGATATCATCTATGTCCATTCTGAGTCATACAAATTAATCATGGTTACAAAAGGCACATCCTGGGGTCCACACGTAGTTGAAACACATAGGAAATAAAAACTGTTGAAATATGTCATAATATTTAATAAAAATGTCAATGCAAATGTAATGTTGGATCTATAAAAACATTATTTTTAATTAGTTCTAAAATTCCATTGTCTTATGCCATGAGTATTACATTTTTATGATGGTGTTAAAAATATTTATTTTAAAAACACAAAGATCTCCATTCTGATCCATTCAATTGTGCCCTATCTAGCTATTTTTAAGTGAAATAATGTGTCCTGAAAACATCTGACTATTCTCATTGCATGTGATAACACTAAAACCAATTACAAAATTTAAAATGTTATTATTGTCATGGTTTCCTTCTGTTTTCCCTTACCATCATCACCATCACAGTCCCTATAAACTTAGTCATTTGTATCTTAAATGAATGTTTATAATTAAAGCTAAAGCATGTGTAGTAGTAGGCTATATGAGATCCTGGTATTATCTGAGGTCTTAGAGCAATGGTCGGCAACAGGCTGCCTGGCCCGCCCGCAGTCAGATTATTTTGATAGCGGCTGGTTCTGAAATAGATCTGTCATGACAGCAACAGTTATTCACAATCACTTCATCTTTACTGATTTTGCCTTCAAAATAAAAGTACGAGAACGTTTTTGCAGTAATGTTTTATTTTGAGATGAATTGAGAGCTTTTAATTTGAAAAGTTCTGAAAGACATTCAAAAGAGTTTGTTATATTCTTTGCAAACAGCGACAACTTCGTTGCAGATAAGACACCGGCTTTGCATTCACAAAACTAGGTAGGATGAACACATAGTTGTCTTTCCATTCTTCTTTGTATGCCCTATTTTCGCTGTCAACTTTCCTCTTTAGACTCTATGATAGTGCCATTTTCTCTCACCAGCTAACTTAAATGTTAACATCACTCTGCACATGCCGTAATAGTGTACCTCCAGCATGCAAAACAATTTTTAAAAATGCAGTTTAGTACGTGAGGATGCCAAGGAATTATTCTGAGTGTAAAAGTAGGTTACGTCAAATAATTAGGCATAGTCGTGGGATAAAACACCATCCTCCCATTCCTACCAGAACTTCGAACATGTTCTCTCCACTCAGTGATGCATCCAATGAGAAAACCTGTTGAAAGAGCCCTAGTTATCAAAGATTCTATTTTATGGAATGTGAAAATAGAGACACCAGCCACCATAGTGCAATGTTTACCAGAAGCCAGAGTGCTGGATATAAAAACAGATTTAAATGTGCTGGCTAAATCTAAGCACAAAGCTCAGCACTAATGATATCTGTCTTTGTCAGTTGGAGATGACTTAGAATAGTATTAAAGAGATGTGTAAGGTGTCAGACACCGTAATATGCTCTGGTCTATGCTGTGTCCACTGTAGAATAAAGAAATGCACTGTTCTGATCACAGAAACTGTTCAGTAATCATGCCCCGTCATGCAGACAGCAGGAATCTGACAGTTTTTGTCACACCCTAGAGTTTGGTATCGTTTGAATTTTATCGATTCCGATTCCGATTCTGCTTATCGATTCCGATTCTTATCGATTCCTAGTTTTGATTCCAATAAAATAAAAAATCCAATATAAAAAAATTAAGTCAAACATATAGATGTCAAACATTTATTCTGTCTTTTTACAAAGCATTCTGTTGCAGCTGAATAACACCAGCAAAAATCAGCAGCCTACAGAACACTGCAAGAGCAATTTTGCCTATGCTTTAAAAAAAAATACCACAGCAAAAACAACTAGATTAATATAAATTTCAAATATTAAAGTTTTAAAGACAAGTAAACAGTCAGTAATAACATAGGAACAAACAAATCAATTAGCAATATCATAAATAAATACAACTGAACAAAATTTCAGGTACAGAAACTGTAATTAAAAGTTTAAAAACACTGCATAGTTTTCTTTTCATAAATAAAACAGATTAATCAATTAAAGTTATTAAATATATTCAGTCAAGATCAGAAATTTGGAACCGGTTCTAAAATGGAACCGGTTCCCTTTCAGTCGGTCACTACGAGTCACGTCGTGACCGACAAATTGGG
>NW_015629501.1:24381-32111 GCF_001515625.1 Sinocyclocheilus rhinocerous
AGTGACCGACTGAAAGGGAACGTCTCTGTTACGTATGTAACCCTCGTTCCCTGAAGGAGGGAACGGAGATGTCACGTCCCGTCGCCACGGTTGCTGTACCACCGCTGAGTGGCCGGGTCGCCGGCTCGGCTCATCAGCGAAAACCTGGTATACATTGCACCTGCTGCCTTATTATACTCACGCTGTGATCAGCGGCAGCTGGATGCAATAATTGCATGCCAATGTGCATTGGCTCGTTTAGTTTACACTCGAAGTAGATTGGTCTATCGAAGCGATATCCCAATTTGTCGGTCACGACGTGACGTCTCCGTTCCCTCCTTCAGGGAACGAGGGTTACCATACGTAACCGAGACGTTTTCGATACCCAACCCTACACACAAGGGAGTTTTTCGGTATACCAGGATCCCATTTGACCTTAGATCAGCTCCTTCATGCTTCCAAAAGGTCATGACCACAGTATTAGCGGGGATACCAGGTGTTGTCATTTACCCTGATGACATTGTTGTGCATGGGTCCACAATGAACATTCATGACGAGCGCCTCAACAAAGTTTTTGATGCATTAGCCAAGCACAATCTCACCCTGAATGCCGAAAAAAGTCTGTTTGCTGTACCTATCATTGAATTTGTGGGGTTTAAGTTGTCAGAACAGGGCATTTTCCCACTCCAGTATAACGTAGAGGCCATCCAGTCTATCCCGGAACCAACCTCACCTGCCTAGGTGGCTTCCTTCCTAGGGATGACAGGCTACTATTTAAAGTTCCTTCCACGGTATTCAACCATCACGGCCCCTCTGCGCCAGCTACTCTGGAAAGGTGAGCCCTGGGTGTGGATGCAGGAATGTACAGACGTGGTGCACACCCTCAAGGCCCAATTCACCTCACCCCCTATATTGTCACATTTCAGCACCTCCTGTAAAACCATGGTCACCTGTGATGCATCGGCCACAGCCATCGGAGCCGTACTTTCACAAGTGCAGAATGGGGTAGAGAGGCCTTTGCCTCTCGGGCCCTTAACCCAACAGAGCAACGATATTCAGTGGGTGAACAGGAATCCCTGGCGTGTGTGTGGGCATGTGAAAGATGGCACCTGTACTTGTACGGCTGCCCTTTGACAATGAGGACAGATCATCATGCCTTAGTAGCACTACTGGCAACTTCAGGTACAGGTCATAGACCACTGAGACTACACAGCTGGTAAGATCGGCTCCGTCAGTACAATTACAACCTTCAGTTCACACCAGGCCGTGAAAACGTAGTGGCTGACGTTTTGTCTCGCTTTGTCCCAGTTCAGGGAATAACAAATGACATTAACCATCCTGAAACAGACATCATCAAACTCCTACACACACCTCTGCTGATCATTGTATCACTACAGGAGCTCAAAGCAGCTCCGGAGCAGGACCCTATTCTCTCCTAGCTCCGCACTTACATCAGAGAGGGCTGGCCCTCACAGGTTGCAGGGGAGCTATCGGCATTTGCTCCTGTTAAAGATGAGCTATCTTGCTGGAATGACACATGCGTGGCACGAGGACTGTGCACTGTGATCCCAGGGCCTCTTTGTGTGCGTGAGCTCAAAATGGCGCTGGGCATAGTGATGCTGAAACAGCGTTGCCGAGACAGGGTCTGGTGGCTGGGTATCAACAGTGAAATCAAACTTTTAGTTAAAGACTGTCCAGTCAGCCTTGTGAGTGGTAAAATGGGCAACCCACACCCTCCAACCCTCCAACCCCTGGACTGGCCCACCCGTCCTTGGCAGTATCTGCAGCTGGATATCTGTGGGGAGATTTATGGGGTTTCCCACAATCAGTGGTACCTATGAGCGTATGATTTGCACTCCAAATGGCCAGAACTATCCACCACTGGCTCAGTCACCTCGCAAATTATTGTGGACTTTCTGGACTCTCTGACTGCCCATTGGGGCCTCCCACAAACGATTACAATGGATAATGGCCCTCAGTTTGTTTCTGCTGACTTTTCATCCTACCTGAGGAGCAAAGGCATTCAACACATCCACACCACCCTCTACCATACTCAAGCCAATGGTAGACTGGTGGAAAAACGTTTCCACCAGTCTCTAAAAAACAGCCTTAGAGCACACCTGGCACAAGGGTGCACTTTTAACCATGCTAGGCAGGGAACGAATTTGCAGCTGGACAGACTCCATCCTATTATGCCTCAGAGACTTCCCCAGGGGTTAAAACACGCATCACTCGCCAGCAGCGGCCGACGAAACAGCGATTTGACAGTCTCAGACGTGCCAAAGAGCCAGGTATTGCAGTTCACGACTGGGTGAGAGTCCGCAGGCCACATAGGAACGACAATAATAGAGTTCTTACTAGAACCAGGAAGTACGACCATATTAGCCCGGTTCTGTCAACTCTGCACTGGCTCCCTATTGAACAATGAATACATTTTAAAATCTTGCTAATTACTTATAAAACCCTGAATGGTTTAGCTCCTTAATACTTGAGCGAGCTCATATCGCATTATAGTCCTTCACGTCCGCTGCGATCTCAAAACTCTGGCTATTTGATAATACCTAGAATATCAAAATCAACTGCGGGTGGCAGATCCTTTTCCTATTTAGCGCCCAAAATCTGGAACAATCTACCTAGCATTGTTAGGGAGGCAGACACACTCTGTCAGTTTAAATCTAGATTAAAGACCAATCTCTTTAACCTGTTATACACATAATACACAATCACATTTCTATAAGTCAAATCCGTTAGGCTGCATTAATTCAGTCAACCGGAACCGGGAACACTTCCCATAACACCTGATGTGCTCGCTACATTGTAAGAAGAATGGCATCTATGCTAACATTAGTCTCTTTCATTCTTATTCCGAGGTCACAGTAGCCATACGGATCCAGTCTGTATCCAGATTAGATGGTCACTGTAGCCATCCAGATCCAGACCAGACCTAAAGATGACCTCTACAGCCCTGAATGTCAGTGGAGCGGAATGTCATCTAGATGCGCCCCAGAGCACAAAACCACGGGAACCAGACAAGTCCTCTGCACCTGTTTTGCAGCCTAGAATTAAACCACACCATGCTGGTTTCATCTGGCCAGAGGAGAATTGGCCCCCACTATTGCACAGACACTATTGGAAGAGAGCTGAACTGGATGATGACATCACTGAATCATCAATTAATTGAATTTATCTGGAAAAATGACTCTTTGATATTGTCTTTTTGCATTATTGACAAACTATTTTCCTGTTTGACACTGTAAAGCTGCTTTGACACAATCAGTATTGTATAAAGTGCTACACAAATAAAGTTGAAAAAAAACAAAAAAAAACAAACTGGCTTCATTCTGCTCCAACCCACTGGTTGTTACTCGTCGGATGGGCAGAGCATCATATATTCTTGAGGATGGTACCCGATGGCATGCTAGCCGCCTTAAGAAAGTAGCTGCGCCTACCTCAGTTTGCCCACAAAGCAGTGAGGACCTGCCACATACCTTCTCCTCACCAGAACAGGGAATTGCAACACCCCAGGCTGACAGACAAAATGTACACTCTTTGCCCCAACCCCCTGTTTCACCTACCCCACCCATAATTTCTCAGGCCCCGGGATCTTCATGCCCCTCAGCTCAGTGTCAGGACTCTTTCTCCCCACAGCCAGTACGTAACAGAAAGAAACTGTTCAGTTCAGTAATCACAATGCATGTCTCGTGTTGTGATCGTTTAGTCCTGCCTAGAGCACCAAAGTAAGCATCGTGATGTCCGCTACATTTCTGGTGTCGTCGCATTCATTTAACAGTACAGTCTCCTGCTCACTTACTGCGGTGACAAGATACATAGTAGACTATGTACACTGAATGGCTGGATGTCTAAGTGGTGTCCACAGAGTAATATACATTTCATAGACAATCTGACAAGTTTTTGGGGGCAAACCTGACCTTTTAAAAAGAGATGGTCTTCATCCCTCCTGGGGTGCTGCCACCCTTCTCTCTAGAAATATAGCATATAGTCTTAGTGTTAGTACTTGACTAACTGGGGCCCAGGTCAGGAAGCAGACAGACTGGCTTAACCGACCATCTGCTAGCCGGCCGCCTCATGTCACAGAAGAGACTTTCACCTAAATATCATACTATAGAGACTGTGCCTGTTCCCTGAACTAGTAATTACAAAAAATCTCCTCAACCCATTTAAGGATAATAATTTAACTGATGGTTAATAAATGAAAAACAGATATAATACAAATGAAAAAAAAAGTTAAATCCATTTCTACAAAAGCACTTTTGTAAGTGATATGACACAGATCACAGCCTAGATGTGCTCTATTTGACAGAAAACTGGCTAAAACCAGACAATTACATTCCTTCAAATAAGTCTACCCCCCACGTATACTGTTATAAACATGAGCCACATCCAAATGGCAAAGGGGGAGGTTTTGCTACAATTTATAGTCATATTTTCAGTATTCCTCAGAGGTCTGGTTTCAAGTATAATTCTTTTGAAGTGATTCTGCTTTATATAATGTTGTAACACAGTTTGTAGTTCGGGAAGAAGGAGGTGGAAACCGGCGAATGTTCAAACAAAACTTTAATAATAAAATAAACACAAAATAGCGCGACAGCCCCTCGCGGACGACTGTCGCGCACAAACAGAACCAAAACACAAAATAAAATCCAGGCCTGGTCCTCTCTCATCTTTCACTGTCGTAGCTCCTCCTTTTAACCTTCAAGAGCTCCTCCGTGGGACTCGAGACCAGTGAGTGGTGCAGGTGTCGCTCATTATCAATTACTCCACCGGCCTTCGCTCCGTTCCCACGGCTCTCGGCCCCGCCCCCACTCGTCACAAATGTTATCTAGTGTAACAAGTGTAAATGATAAATCCCTTTTGACATTTGTAATGGCTACTGCATACAGGCCACCAGGGCACCATACAGACTTTATCAAAGAATTAGCTGTTTTTCTATCAGATTTAATACTGGCTGCAGATAAAGTCTTAATTGTCTGTGATTTTAATATCCATGTAGATAATGAAATAAATGCATTTATAGATATTCTAAACTACTGGAGTTAGACAACTGTAGCATTTGGACCAATCAGAGACACAATTTTTCATTAGATTTAACAAATCAATTATTCATTAGATTAACAAATTTCTCTAATTAATTCATAGGAAAACCTTTCTATGAATGAATACACATATCCTCAGGTCATTGTGTATACCATTACTGTTCTTTTATTGTGTCTTTTGTATTGTATACTGTTTTATGCATGTTATGATAGATCACTAGTTAATATAACCTCACCTATATCATGTTTGGTCTCTATGAATTAAATAACATGCTTGGAGACAAAGAGTTGTAAACTTTCCCTCCAAAAGTTCAAGACACCATTGGCTCTTTGATCCCCTGGAGGTGTGAGCTCAATAGGAGATAAAGCTCTCACATCAGTGACCCACCTCGGTCAGTCTGCGGTTCGGTTAGATACGGAGAAGATGAAGATGTGAGCTAGTACCCCTCTAAGGACACCCTAAGTCTGCGCCAGGCCTCGGGCCTTTCCATTCACCAAAGATCCTAGGATCTCAGCTGATGTCTCCCTTAGCTCCTTTTTACTTTCCACTGGGAAGAAACTCCCAATCACCATCGAGTCAGAACATCTTTGGAGTTCATCACTCTTCAAACCCGGAAGAAGGTGATCGCGACTCCTACACCACCGAACCTCCAAACCATCAAGACTTTCATCTGAGACTGCATCCGTACGCTCGTTCCAGGCCAAGGCAATGCAAGTATCGTACATTTAACTAAACGAAACAGAGGTTTAGTATAAGCTGTAGACCCCATTCTAAAACGGCACTGATGGTTTCACTCAGGTGGTTAACTGATTCTTTTCATAGCTTCATTCTCAGTTTTTTTTCTGATGGTTTCATCCATCACGCCTCATTTGCCCTTTCCCATGTATTAACAGATTGGTTAATGGCAATTTATTTCTGCTACAGTTACTACTGGCAGCCGATATAAATAATTGTAATTAATCATAATTAACTGTAATTATTTATATACATTTCCCTTTTGAGCTAATTTGCTACATAATTGGTGGAGAATGCAGGCAATCATTTTAAACATTATTTGCAAGCAGACTCAGTATCAGACTTGTGTGTTTGTCTCATGGTTTTTATTAACGTCTTACACATGCATACCAGCTTCTGATAAACTCAGATAAACTATAGCTTGAATGTGCCTTCCTACGAGAAGTAGAACGTTTTCAGTGCTATAATGTGTTTAAATCGTACGATAAGAAACTAACCTGATTTTAGCGAAGAAATCCCCACTTTCAGTTTGAAATGCATAAGTCTTAAGTCTGACAAAGAAATCTCAGATTAGCGGCATGAACTAACCTGCGTGGTGAAGAAATCCCACTGGCAGTGATATTAAAACTGGGCGACGAAGAAATCTCGCTGCAGTATATTTACTTTTAATAGTGATTTGAGCGATGTTCCTCATCTCCCTGAATTAAGGCCTTCTTGTATCTATCGCATATCATTGTAGTCATTAAGGTGATGCAATTGAATAGCGAATTAATGGTGTAATTCTAGCCTAGCTAACTAGTAATTTGCCATTGTCTGTGAAGTGAATGTGCTGTTTTAATTTGTGAATTAAGTCGTATGCGACACGTCATAACTGACTGCGCTTAAGTTTCCTATGCATATTTACAGCAGCGCAAGTTCTGCTCCACTTGCGCGTGTTGTAAGCTTGCATCTGTCTCTTAGTAACGTCTGACCCTGGGAGGTGCGAGCAGGCTCTTCCTGTTCAATCTGATAACAGCACACACGTCACAGACCTCAGACCACACAGACCACAGAGCTGAAGTCCAAACTCTGACTCAGCAATTCTGCAACATTAAATTGTGTAAACAAAGAACCTAGCCAACGCTAACACTTTAGCAGCCATACAGGCTAAGCTAAGCCCTTTACCTCAACTGCTAGCTGTTAGCATCTGACTAACACTTAGGTGTGTGTAAAGTGTAACTCTGAAACCACTCCTCTCTCTCTCTCTCACCCCTCACTCCTGGTTTCACTTCCTGTTTATGCTATCACCTTCTCTTTGGATTCAGTTAGGTCGGTCCCTCCCCACATACTTTGGTTTTGGTTTTATTTGTATTATTTTTATTTAGACTTCATTCTGCCTCTCTTTGATTTAATTTTCATTAATTTACCTTTGTTTAGCTTGAATGTACCAATTCAGCTAAGTTGATTTTAAAAATGCGGAGTTTAGCGCATCGTATATGTGTGTGCGTGTATGTGTGAGAGAGTGAGAGAGAGAGAGACAGGGTCTTAACCGTAGCTTGTGTACTGCAAACACATACCAGCTTCATCAAGCAGCCCTAATTCCTGTCTCTGCTATACCCATACTTCTCAACACGAGACCTATTACATAAGGTACAGTTACCATTCATTATGCTATAGGCCTTGAGAAGACTAGAAACACTTCCAATTGTTTCTGTTTATATACCTTGAGGTGTTTGATGTATCTATCACTAGCTGCCCCTCACCAGCTATTCATAGCTTACACGGCCTACACAGCCGTTCCCCATGCAGATAGCCTAACACCTCTGTACGTACTTGCATTTGCCTTCTGCCTCTCTCTCTTTGGTGTTCCCACAAGTGTGCCAGTATGTCGCAGACATTCCCCAGACATCCAGCCCTGCCAGCTCACCAGGACCACCTGGAAACCCAGCAGAGCACTGTAATGGACATCCTTCAGCTCAAAG
>NW_015629501.1:32355-34685 GCF_001515625.1 Sinocyclocheilus rhinocerous
GATCCTTGGATCTCAGCTGATGTCTCTCTTAGCTCTTTTTCACTTTCCACTGGGAAGAAACTCCCAATCACCATCGAGTCAGAACATCTTTGGAGTTCATCACTCTTCAAACCGAGAAGAAGGTGATCGCGACTCCTACACCACCGAACCTCCAAACCATCAAGACTTTCATCCGAGACTGCATCCGTACGCTCGTTCCAGGCCAAGGCAATGCAAGTATCATACATTTAACTAAACGAAACAGAGGTTTAGTATAAGCTCTAGACCCCGTTCTAAAACGGCGCTGATGGTATCACTCAGGTGGTTAACTGACTCTTTTCATAGCTTCATTCTCTGGTTTTTCCTGATGGTTTCATCCATCACGCCTCATTTGCCCTTTCCCATGTATGAGTCATTGTTTGTTTGTTTGTTAGACTAGTTTGTGTTAGTGTTTAGTTAATAAAACTCTTGTGCACAAATTACATGAGTTTCTGATTCTGCCTTGCAAATTAATGTCCCTTTACGATTTTGATCCTCGCTACATGCTCTAATGCATTAATACTGTAAGAAAGTATTTTCTGTGGCCACGGAAATATCCTTTACTAGAGTTTATATGAACTTACACTGATTGTTCGCTGGACGAACAGATTGGTTGATGGCAATTTAATTCTGCTACAGTTACTACTGATATAAATAATTGTAATTAATCATAATTAACTGTAATTATTTATAAACATTTCCCTTTTGAGCTAATTTGCTACACAACATATGTCAGAACCCACTCATTGTCATAGTCATACTTTAGACTTAATATTGTGAAATTAAATCTATGTTAATAGCATTGAAATTCTGCAGCAAAGCGATGAACTTGTGTATACTCCATTTAGCCAAAAGTAACTCCTTGTTAGAAGTTTTAAAGAACTATCACTTCTAGCACAAAAGATTGTTTTGTAAATAATTTCCTGATTTGTCTCAACTCCTCAGCATACCCAAAAGCTCAGAAAGACTTGATGATGCAACAGAAACTATGGAGTCTCTCTTTTCTAGCACTGTAGACATAGTTGCTCCTTTACAATTAAAGAAGATTAAAGAGAACAGACGAAACAGTGGTATATCAAGCACACTCGCATTCTTGAGAGCAGCCTGAAAATTGTAGTGCAACTGGAAAAACAAACTAGAAGTATTTCATAATGGGTGGAATGATAGTATTTCTACCTACAAAAAGGCCTTAAAATTGGCTAGATCTGCTTATTTTTCAACTCATTTAGAAGAAAACAAACACAACCTTAGGTGTTTATTTGATACAGTGGCAAAATAAATGAAAAATAAAGCATCACTATGTACAGACATTTCCCAACAGTACAGCAGTAATGACTTAATGAATTTCTTTACTTACAAGATTGATACTACCAGACAGAAAATTATAACCGTGCAACCATCTGCTATGGTAGCAGATCATACTTCCATTTCCATTCATTCCTAGCTGTAGGAGAGGAAGAATTGTATAAACTTGTTAAATCATCTAAACCAACAACATTCATGTTAGACCCTATACCGACTAAGCTACTGAAAGTGGTGCTTTGAGAAGTCGTAGATCCTCTTCTTAATATTGATAATTCATCATTGTCATTATTTAAGTTCAGTTTGGAGTACTGCAAGGCTCAGTAGTAGTTCCATTGCTTTTCATCCCTGTACATGTTACCTTTGGAAGATATCATTAGAAAACATGGTGTTAGTTTTCACTGTTATACTGATGATACTCAGCTCTATATTTCTTCGTGGCCTGACAAAACATACCAATTCACAAAACTAATGGAATGCATAAAATATATCTAAATTTGGACATTGCTCTCGATGTCAAAAGCAAAATTTAATTCAAGCATTCACGACTCAAGGCTAAATTATTGCAATGCTTTACTGTGTGGTATCCAATGCAGGCAATCCAGCTGGTCCAAAATGCAGCAGCTAGAGTTCTTACTAGAACCAGAAGGTATGACCATATTATGTCAACAATGCACTTCTGTGGAAACTGTTGAGCTTGCTCAATACTGCACTTCATATTAATTTAATTTCATGCCTATCACTACTGCACAGGTCCATAAAGCTCTACAGAATTTAGATACTAAAAAAATCACCAGGAATTGATAAAATTGTGCCCTATTTCCTACGATTGGCAGCTGATCTTGTTGTAGAACCTATAGCATCTATATTTAATTTAAGTCTCACCTCCAATGCAATACCAAAAATGAGGAAATCAGCAATGGTTACTCCATTAAAGGGGGGAGATTCTGCAGATCCAAATAACTACCGCCCTATTTCTAGATTGCCGGTCTTAGCAAAAGTCTTTGAAT
>NW_015629501.1:36160-51969 GCF_001515625.1 Sinocyclocheilus rhinocerous
CCCGGAGGTGTGAGCTCAATAGGAGATATTGATCGGTACTGCATCCGGACGCTCGTTCCAGGCCAAGGCAATGCAAGTATCGTACATTTAACTAAACGAAACAGAGGTTTAGTATAAGCTGTAGACCCCGTTCTAAAACGGCGCTGATGGTTTCACTCAGGTGGTTAACTAACTCTTTTAGCTTCATTCTCTGTTTTTTCCTGATGGCTTCATCCATCAAGCGTCATTTGCCCTTTCCCATGTATGAGTCATTGTTTGTTTGTTTGTTAGACTAGTTTGTGTTAGTGTTTAGTTAATAAAACTCTTGTGCACAAATTACATGAGTTTCTGATTCTGCCTTGCAAATTAATTGTCCCTTTACGATTTTGATCCTTACTACATGCTCTAATGCATTAATACTGTATGAAAGTATTTTCTGTGGCCACGGAAATATTCTTTCCTAGAGTTGATATGAACTTACACTGAATGTTTGCTGGACGAACAGATTGGTTGATGGCAATTTAATTCTGCTACAGTTACTACTGGCAGCTGATATAAATAATTGTAATTAATCATAATTAACTGTAATTATTTATAAACATTTCCCTTTTGAGCTAATTTGCTACACAACATATGTCAGAACCCACTCATTGTCATAGTCATACTTTAGACTTAATATTGTGAAATTAAATCTATGTTAATAGCATTGAAATTCTGCAGCAAAGCGATGAACTTGTGTATACTCCATTTAGCCAAAAGTAACTCCTTGTTAGAAGTTTTAAAGAACTATCACTTCTAGCACAAAAGATTGTTTTGTAAATAATTTCCTGATTTGTCTCAACTCCTCAGCATACCCAAAAGCTCAGAAAGACTTGATGATGCAACAGAAACTATGGAGTCTCTCTTTTCTAGCACTGTAGACATAGTTGCTCCTTTACAATTAAAGAAGATTAAAGAGAACAGACGAAACAGTGGTATATCAAGCACACTCGCATTCTTGAGAGCAGCCTGAAAATTGTAGTGCAACTGGAAAAACAAACTAGAAGTATTTCATAATGGGTGGAATGATAGTATTTCTACCTACAAAAAGGCCTTAAAATTGGCTAGATCTGCTTATTTTTCAACTCATTTAGAAGAAAACAAACACAACCTTAGGTGTTTATTTGATACAGTGGCAAAATAAATGAAAAATAAAGCATCACTATGTACAGACATTTCCCAACAGTACAGCAGTAATGACTTAATGAATTTCTTTACTTACAAGATTGATACTACCAGACAGAAAATTATAACCGTGCAACCATCTGCTATGGTAGCAGATCATACTTCCATTTCCATTCATTCCTAGCTGTAGGAGAGGAAGAATTGTATAAACTTGTTAAATCATCTAAACCAACAACATTCATGTTAGACCCTATACCGACTAAGCTACTGAAAGTGGTGCTTTGAGAAGTCGTAGATCCTCTTCTTAATATTGATAATTCATCATTGTCATTATTTAAGTTCAGTTTGGAGTACTGCAAGGCTCAGTAGTAGTTCCATTGCTTTTCATCCCTGTACATGTTACCTTTGGAAGATATCATTAGAAAACATGGTGTTAGTTTTCACTGTTATACTGATGATACTCAGCTCTATATTTCTTCGTGGCCTGACAAAACATACCAATTCACAAAACTAATGGAATGCATAAAATATATCTAAATTTGGACATTGCTCTCGATGTCAAAAGCAAAATTTAATTCAAGCATTCACGACTCAAGGCTAAATTATTGCAATGCTTTACTGTGTGGTATCCAATGCAGGCAATCCAGCTGGTCCAAAATGCAGCAGCTAGAGTTCTTACTAGAACCAGAAGGTATGACCATATTATGTCAACAATGCACTTCTGTGGAAACTGTTGAGCTTGCTCAATACTGCACTTCATATTAATTTAATTTCATGCCTATCACTACTGCACAGGTCCATAAAGCTCTACAGAATTTAGATACTAAAAAAATCACCAGGAATTGATAAAATTGTGCCCTATTTCCTACGATTGGCAGCTGATCTTGTTGTAGAACCTATAGCATCTATATTTAATTTAAGTCTCACCTCCAATGCAATACCAAAAATGAGGAAATCAGCAATGGTTACTCCATTAAAGGGGGGAGATTCTGCAGATCCAAATAACTACCGCCCTATTTCTAGATTGCCGGTCTTAGCAAAAGTCTTTGAATAATTGATAAACGATCAATTAAAAAAAAATTTTTCAGTTAATAAAATTTTTCAGGATTATCAGTCAGGGTTCAGATTGGGACATAGCACCATTACTGCAGCTACGTTAGTCTCAAATGATATTATAACCTCTCTAGATAGTAAAAAGTCCTGTGCCGCTCTATTTATTGATCTGTCTAAAGCTTTTGATTCAGTAGTTCACAAATTAATGTTACAGAGACTTAGGTTTTTAGGTTTTAGTGAAGCTGCTTTAAAATGGTTTGAAAATTATCTTTCAGAACACACTCAGTGTGTGTCTGTTGAAAATGACAATTCACCCTTTCTTCATGTAAATACTGGGGGTTCCTCAAGGATCTGTTTTAGCCCCTTTGATATTTTCTGTTTATATTAATGATTTAGGTCATGGAATAGACTCAGCTAAAATACATTTGTTTGCAGATGATACAATTATTTATACAGCAGCATCTTTAAATCAAGCTTTACCGCAACTACAGAATGCTTTTCAAGTACTGCAGCGTTCGTTGCTGCAGTTAAAACTGGTTATAAACTAAAAAAAGACAACATATATGATTTTTGGTCATGGTCGCACTAAGGTAACAGATCTGACAATTACAACCTTGAACGGTTCACTTATAGAAAGAGTTAGCTCCTATAAATATCTAGGTATCTGGATGGATGAAAGATTAGCTTTTGATATACATATTGATAAGCTGTTGAAAAAGCTTAGGCCAAAACTAGGTTTCTTTTATCGTTTAAAAAACTGCTTTCCATATAAGGCCTGTAAGAAGTTAGTAGAGTTGTAGAGAGTACATTTTTATCTGTAATTGTTTATGGTGATCATATATATGCATGCAGTTACTTCTTTACTTCGAAAATTAGATTCTGTTTATCATGCAGCATTACGCTTTGTCACTGGTGCAGAGTCACAGACACATCATTGTATTTTGTATGTATCTTTAGATTGGTTATCTTTACATCAAAGGATAACATTACACATGTATTTATTTATTGCAAAGGCTCTTTTAGATAAATTACCATCTTATATATCAAATCTGTTAATGTTCCATATAAATAGTCATTGTATCTGGTTCTTGTATTCGGTTAATAGTCCCAAGGTTATTGTCAAAATTTGGTAAATGTGCTTTTTCCTTTTATGCTCCTTGGGCTTGGAATGAATTGCAAAATTGTATTAATCTTGAAACACTTCCAACTTTAAGCACTTTTAAATGTCTTTTGTATAATGTTTTAAAGGATACTTGTAAATGTTTTTCATGATCTGATTTTATTTATGAATTGTGACTGTGTAATTGGTAGTATTGTCTTTGTGATTCTCTCTGTATGAAACTTTACGTGCTGCCGTCTTGACCAGGTCTCACTGGAAGAAGTGATATCAACATCTCAATGTGATTTCCTGGCTAAATAAAGGAATAATAATAATAATAATAATAATAATAATAACAATAATTTGCTTCCTTTAAAACCATTTTAAAATCTTGTTGATGACTTACAATGACCTGAATGGTTTAGCTCAGTACTTGAGCAAACTCTTATTGCATTATAGTCCTTTACATCCACTGCAATCTCAAAATTCTAGCCAGTTGAAAATACCTAGAATATCAAAATCGACTGAGGGTGGTAGATCCTTTTCCTATTTGGTGCCCAAAATCTCTTTAACGTGGCATAAACATAACACACTATCAAATTTCAATAATTCAAATATTTTAAAGGATTGTTATGCTTCTTAAATAAGGTCAACCAAAACCAGGAACACTTCTCATAACAATCAATGTACTTGTTACATCGTAAGTGGAATGGCATATGCTAATATTAGTCCGTCTGTCTCATTCTTATTCTGAGGTTACCAGTCACCAGCTTCCGGTCCGTATCCAGACCAGTTGCTGGATCAGCACCTAGAGACGACCACAACAGCCCTGAATGTCAGCAGAGACCATGACAACTAGACAAGCATTAGAGATAGATGTCCTGTGAAGACCACACGACTAGACGGTCACAGGCACAGATCTTCAGCGAAGACCATGTGAACCAGACAAGTCCTTTGCACAGACCCTATGGCCTGCTTCAACTCCCCTCCCACCAAACGCTGGTGTAATGTATGCCACTCTTCAAGGAAAAGGGATTGGATTAAATATTATGAAATTTATCAATCCACAATCTGAATTGGGATGCAGCCTAGAATTAAGCTAGAGGAGAACGGGCCCCTCGATTGAGCCAGGTTTCTCTCAAGGTTTTTTCTCCATTTCTGTCACTGATGGAGTTTGGGTTCCTTGCCACTGTTTCCTTTTGGCTTGCTTAGTTGGGGACACTTAACATTTGGCAATATTATTGATGTGACTGCACAGACACTATTGGATGAGAACTGAACTGAGCTGGATGATGACATTACTGTTTTCTCCAGAGCTGCTTTATAGATGAATTAAACTCATTCTATAATTGATGAACTTTACACAGTCGTTGAACCAAACTGAATCAACAATGAAATTATTTCAACTGAATAATAACCGTTTAATATGGTCTTTTTAAATCTACATTACAGCAGAGATGAATTCTGTTTGCATCAATCATTATTTTCCTGTTTATTACTGTAAAGCTGCTTTGAAACAGTCTATACAGTATAAAGCACTATATAAATAAAAGTGACTTGATTATTCATCAGTCATAAAAGCTCAGTAAACACTGGTCACAGACACGGAGATGTACCTTTAATTTTACCAAGCTGATTGCCATTTCAAATTTTATTTTGACGTGACAAAGTGGTGATATTTAAGGGGTGAGTTGTCCCATTAATGCCATTATTTTGTTCATTCAGACTGATGTAAATGCTGAACGTGCACAAAAACAAGTGGTGTGATTGTCGCATGAACCAATCATATTCAATCATAACACGTGGAGGTATTGTCTTGTCCCACGTGACTTTCCCTCCTTCATTCTTAATTACCCCCCATCAAACCTACAGCATTCCTTAGGGGCCTGATAAAACTCAGTAAAGCAAGCCTGCCATTGTAACTTTACAGCTGATGTCACTGTTGGACATTGTTCCTTTAGAAAAATTAGTGATTTATACACTTTTATAAATCAGTTGTACTTTGTAATATTTGTATTTAATTTTTGTACTATGGATTGTTTTCTCATCTAATTTTTTGAGGAGGCACTGCCTCCCTTACCTCCTTGGAGGAAACCCTTGGTCTAATGTAATTAAAGCAACCTGAGGATGTGTTGTGTATTTACTAACGTTAGTTTGTAAGCATAAAATATAACCATTTATTACATATCACTGTTAAAAGTATACTTTGTGTTGTGAATGAAATATCGCCTTTTGTGTGCTTCTAGTTTCTGACTTAAGTTCAAAATTTAATTACTAAGTGTCATAACTGCTGTCATGATATCAAATGTTTGAGGCAAAAGTTTGAGTGTCCAGATACTTTTGGCCATGTTGCATGTATATGGTAACCAACTGTGGTAACTTAATTGACAACACTAATAATAATTCATTATGTTTGGTTATCTTCTTTCAAACATGTAACTATAATGTATTTTACAAACATAATAATCAAACCAAAAATTATAGTTATACTAAATTATTCCTTGAATAATCATTAAGAGCAGTTTGGTTAAATCAATATCAATCCACTGCTATGAAAACAGAAGGAAATCAATACAACTGACATTTGTATTATGTCAATGCATTAACATAAACATGTGAAAACAACTTTTTGATTGATCTATATGTGTTGTGAACATATTACAAAGGACATTAAAAACGGTAATAATGCTATTTGTTACACTATTTGTTACACTGTAATAGAACAAGTTTTAACAGGTTGTATTTTATTTCCTGATGTATTTTTATTTTTCAACATCCGTCTCTACATGATCTTGGAAACAATGACCATTAAAAAGCTACAGGACATTGCCTTTTTCCAGTTAAGCTTTTAATAATAAAAATGTATAATACATATCTAAGTGTCACGGTTCTGTGCTGTGCACACACAAAAGGCCCATGACGATGACGATTGAAGAGAATAATCCATTTAATATAATCCAAAAATGATGAAGAAGTCCAACACACACACAGGGAGACATAAGCAATAACCAACAAACTCTAACTCAATGGACAGGAACTAAAATAGGGCAGATAACAAGGGGCAGACAGGTGAACACAATGAAGGTGATTAACTAATAATGAGAACAGGAACATAACCAAATATGGGCACAAGAGGGAGAAAACACAACAACCAGTCCAGTGGGGATGTGACATATCGCCCCCCTCCCAGAAGGTGCAACCTCGCGCTGCAGGAACAAAGGGAGGGATGGAGGGGGACTTAGGAGGAGGACAAAGGAGTGGATGTGGGATGGTGACAGGGGATGGCGAAGGGCTGGCAGGAAGGCCGGCAGGCAGACGATACAGGGGGAGGGTTGGGCGGAGGACGGACTCCCGGGAGGAGGACGACAACCAGAGTCCAGGGTGGAGATGATGGAAGGAGCCAGGGTGGAAACCGTAGGAACCAGGGCGGACCAGACGGAGGGAGGAGCCAGGGAGGAGACAGGCGAGACCCAGGCCGCAGCCATGATGGTGGCCCAGACCAAGGCAGAGCCGGAGGGACGAGGGAGCCCGGCAGAGCTGGTGGACTGATGGGCCATGGCGGAGAGGAGGGAGCTAGGAGCCATGATGGAGCCACTGGGATGAAGGGCCGAGGCGGAGTCCAGGACTCAGAGGTTGGAGGCGGAGACAAGGGATCCTCCAGCCACGACGCTGATGGAGACTGGCAGACCTGCAGCGAATCCAGCGCACAGATGGTGGACTGAGGGTGAGCAGAGGGGCTGACAGGAAACAGCGGTGGCGGAGTTGAAGTAGTAGGGATGACAGGAAGAGGCAGGAAAGGGAGGGAGGGCGGGAATTCAGGATGCTCAGGGAGCTTAGGAACGGTGTGTGCTGCCCCACTGGTAGAATGTTCAGGACAGGCAGAGAGTTCTGATGAAGGTGGAAGAAGAGGGGGCATGTCTGCATAAATATCCGGTGAGCTCTGTAGCCGGCTCGCGCACCTGGTCTGACGTCACGGGCTCTGGTTCCGGGGCGATCCACAGCACAGTCGCTCTCTCCGGCGATGGCTCGTCGGTCGCGGCGGGCTCTGGCTCTCCGTCAGCAGTGGGCTCAGGCTTTGGCTCCGCACAGTGGGGTGATGGTGGGCTGGGCTCTGGGTCCGGAGTGGGGCTTGTGTGTTCGTCTGCGATATCAACGGTGAGCGGCGATTTACAGGACACCAGCACCCACTCAATGAAGGCGGCGATGCTCTCTCGAGGACCTTCCCCAGACAACTGCGCTCGTGTGGTGGCGTTTAATCCAGCTTGATAGAATGAGCAGAGGCAGCTGTCCGGGTAGTGTGTGTAGTTCGCAAGAAACACAAAGTCCTCGGTGTGGTCCTCAAGAGAGCGATCCCCCTGCTCGAGCAGGAGGACGAGGACGGCAGGGTCGTTCATAAATAAAAAGAAAAACTTTCAAAACAGAAAATAAACGAGGGGGAACACGCCGCTATACTTTTTGGAGGTCGGTTATTCTGTCACGGTTCTGTGGTGTGCACACACAAAAGGCTCACAACGATGACGATTGAAGAGAATAATCCATTTAATATAATCCAAAAATGATTAAGAAGTCCAACACACACACGGAGAAATAAGCAATAATCGACAAACTCTAACTCAATGGACAGGAACCAGTGGCGTAGCGAGTCAGCCCCGGGCCCATATGCAAAAAATTTGTACATCCCCCCCAAACGTTATGGGCTCCAACTCGGTTAACTTAACTTAGGCCCTATTGTTGATTTTTCTGAAGTAAATAACGTTACGTTAATCGTGACTATTCACAAGCTATATATTTACAGTATAGGCTAATGCTTGGAAATGATGTTTAAAGTTTTCAAGTCCATTCATTATATGTAGCACGCAAGCCACTCAGTAATAGCAGCTTTGTGCTTTGTTACTACAAAGTCTCAGCCTTCTGTCAATTTTATGATAAAATACAAACAATAAACATCTTTTTACGCTCTTTAATTTGTAAATTTTGCTGAGATAATTCGCCTCAGTTCAAACTGCATATGAATCAATGATATTTTCCTCTTTAATATTTGCAGCACGAAATAAACATGAATATTTGAATGCATGTTGAAAAAAATCAGAAAAATTTTATACAAACGAATGTCTCATGAATCGAGTTTTAAAAAAAGTCAAAAGAATGATCGATGCCACAGATTTTTTTTTTTGAGGAGTAGGGCTATATGGTGGAATTTTCACATTAACTTCACGCAATATAACATGATATTATTATCGTAATTTTGACTTTATTTTTAAAATATTATGACGTTAATCTTATTTATTTAGTTACTTTTCAACGTGGCACAAAAATGCTGCCGTATAGGCTACTGAATGCAAACACAATTTTGGCTCATCAGCCCAAAAAACAAACAAACAAACAAAAAAATTATAATAAAATAAAAGACAAACAAAACAAGTCAAAAATAGTGAGGGGATATTTGAATTATTTGTTAATAAACTAATGTTTTCTGAGTCAATGTTGCAAAAATGAATTTGACACAGCGGCCCAAAAAACAAAACAAAAAACAAAAAAAAACAAACAAAAAAAGTGAAAAATAGTGAGGGGATATTTGAATTCTTTGTTAAAAAAACTAATGTTTTCTGAGTCAATGTTGCAAAAATGAATTTGACGAACCTGACTCCTCATTGGACGTGCCTTTAGATTACATAATCTAAATCTTACATAATAGATTACTTTACGGATTACATAATGAAAGAGTTTTTGTTTTCGATTTGAATTATTTCATTTTAAAATAGTAATTTAAAGCATTCTATAGATATATTTATCATGTCGGTGAAGCGCTCCTGCTCAAGACCAAGATGACAGAAAGCGCATCCTGTTTGTTTTCCTTATTTTACAAAAGCACAAGGTTTTGTTGATATTGTGAGTGCACACAAATACAAGTAGACCCTTTGCAGTTCTGAATGATGTATACTCTTTCCTTTATGAGGAAAAATGAACGGCGTATTTTTAAGTTTGCACTGTTATTAAAAAAAAATGCAAGTGATCACGCTGGCGCCTACATGTCCTGCAAAGCGCGCTTTAGCTTCCACTCTCCGCACAAACGATTGGATATGCGCCTAACAGCACTCATTTATCTAGGTTAAATGTTTAAATTAATACTGTAAAATGCATGAAGTGTTTTATTTCTGTTTATTTTAGGCAAGTCCAGTTGGACTCGGGCCGAGAATTCTCATAGGCTGTTGGACAAGGGCCGGGCCCATGCAGGGCTCTATTCGTTCCCTTGTTTCAATTAAAAGTTCCCCCCAGCGCTGCGGGCCCCCAAACTGCCCGGGCCCATATGCACCTGCATACCCTGCATGCCCAGATGCTACACCACTGACAGGAACTAAAATAGGTCAGATATCAAGGGGCAGACAAGTGAACACAATGAAGGTCATTAACTAATAATGAGAACAGGAACATAACCAAATATGGGCACAAGAGGGAGAAAACACAACAACCAGTCCAATGGGGGTGTGACACTAAGGGTATAATCAGGGTATATTAAAAACATGGGCAATCTTGGTTTTAGTTTCTGACTTGACTGTGCGCCCTCTTAAACTTCACAAAAAAAAACTGAACATCTTCTCTTCTCCAATAGCAAAACTGGTATCGCCAAAGATTTCAAATAACTTGTAATTCTTCTCCTTTTTGTATTTGCCAGATTTGTATCTGTTTTGTGTGGGTTCATGGCAAAATCATGTTAACTATACAGTTCATCTTCTTTTTCTCTGTAGTAGGCCTGGGCGATAAAACGGTATCGATATTTATCGACGGTCAGGGGTTAAATTGGGATTTGTTATGTGGGGGGGCTCTGTGGTTTCCGGATTTTGAGTGGCGCACATGTCTATGCAAAGCCTACAAAATCAATTAACAAACAATTAACAATTATATTGTAATTATATTGTAACAATTAACAATTATATCAATTGACAAGCTGTAAAATATAACAAGTTCAGATAGCCGTCTGTTATGCACACTAAAATGCTGATCAAAATCATTCTAGATGCTGGCAGTGTGCAAAGCTACATCTGTCTGCAGGATTTTTAAAATCAAATTTAAGACTTTTTAAAACCTTTTTAAGAACTGCAAAAATTAATTTAAAAATAAAAATTAATACCATATGAGCAGAGTAGGGCAATGTCTATGGTAACATATTAAACTGTAAAATGACTGTAAAAACATGATTCAATTACAGTTGACATACAGGTTTTCACAAAAACAAAAAATATATATCTAAAATTATAAACCTGACATTTCAGTCTTTAAACCATTTTTTAAAGAAAAAAGACGGGTCAGAAGTATAAATTATATCAATTTAAAACAGTGTTATATGGGCGGATGGGGGAAACAGCAGACAGGCTTATTGAAAATTAAAATTGATTCCCTGCCAGTAGGAGGCGCTTTTGGAACGTCAAACATATAACGGTTTCCCCAGAAACAGCTGTAAACAAAGCAGCGCTGCGCTCATGAATGCTACTTTATCAGATAAAGTTGAAATGCAATTTAAACTTTTCTGAAGATAGGCTACATATGTGTCGCATCATTGCTTGAATTAGTAAGAAAGAGTAAAGTGTTTAAAACTATAATGAGGAAAGTCCTCTGATGATTTACCAGGGTAGCCTATGTGCCGGGGCTCAGCCCTGGACGGCCCCGGCCCAATTTAACCCCTGTCGACGGTACACCTTCTTCGATAACGATATAAAAAATGTTTGATATAGTGCACGATATAGGCACGTGCTATGAGTGACGCAGACAGCACAAACAAACACGAACATGAGTGCTGTGCCTGTCTGTGATGAGGAGATTGTGAATACAAAAATGAGTATTAGTTGAATTTAAAATAAACATTTGCATTTGAATGCAAAAACAGTACAATGAATGTTAGGTGTGCGTCAGGGAGCGTCATCAGTGGAGCACAGATGCGGTGATGATGATGTAAGTGACATAGTTTCATGTTTTGTTAGTCTAGCACACGAGACGTGCAGTTGCTGCATTATTCATTCAAAATATTAGAGAAATATAGTAGCTCAATGTGTAGAAGATCTTGATTAGGTTAAAACCGAAACCAAGCCATTCACACAGAATGCATATTCAGCGCATTTTTTAGACGGACAAATATGACTGCTGCACTCGCATCTCACACAAGAGATGTATAGAAAGCCATGCAAAGTTAAAACAGTTAAAACTTTTAGAAAACACGATGCAAATTTGTGGAGGTTTATTCCTTTTCATTGCGTCTCACATGTTTTTTAAAGGCAATCTGTGGGATGGGCAATTCGGCTCTTTGTATTACGCAATGCATAAATACATGATGCTGTTTTGTTCATAATTGTTTATGCAATTTACGAAATTATATTTCATTTATATGAGTTAATTTAGATGTAATGCACATTTTTTATAGACAGTTATTTCCTTGCGTTGACAATTTAATGTGCTGCATTATTTTGCTCATTGCGCCCTCCAGTGGCCTCTTGAGACAAGCCAAAAGTTGAACCTATTTAATCTGCATATAAATCATTAGAAATTAGATATTTAATTTTTATTTTGTGTTTGACTGTTAAAACAAACAAAAAAATATTTAGTTGTTTGTCTCAATAAATTGAGTTAATAAAAAAATACAGTGGTTAAATGTAAAAAAAAAATTATATTGCTCTTTGTTTTAAAAAAGGTTATAAAAAATGTCAATAATTATCGATACCGAACGATATGAAACATTATATCATTGATACATTTTTAGCTATATCGCCCCAGTCCTACTCTGTAGGTGTTTCTATCACAAAAGCAGTAGGCCAAGGTGCGGGATTGTTAGAACATGGGCCCAGAACAAACAGAAGGTCCTGCAGGGTGTTGGAGAACATATCAGTCAGCCCCAACACCCTTGTTTGACAGAGATTGTATGACCCTCTGTCTGGTCTAATGGAGATCCGTAAGAGTTGCAAAGGGCCCAGAGCAATACACAGTCACATGGCCCAACAGGGCCAATTCCTAGCAGTGTATCTAAATCACAGCTATTCGTTTGAACAAATTTACTAAACAAATTTAGTCCATCATTTACCAAAATTGGCAGTAATTATCTTAAAATCAAACAATGTTTTCAATGAATAAAACAAGGGCTAGAATGTTGCTTACCAGTGTGACACTCTGTGTGCTGATTGGAGCAGTCAAAAGTGAACTCTTTATTCTCAGACTCACACAGAGTATCCTGGGTGGCTGTACCTGGTCTTACAGTCTTCAGACCTAGTTGAGTGCAGTTCCTGTGGGGTATGCATGGCTCAGTGGTTGAAGATGTGCTGGAGAAATAACCCTGGGAACACTTCTCACACAAGTTGTTCCTCTCTGGTGTGCCTGCAGGACATATAGATACACTCTCAATACACAATTGATGTTATTTTAGAATACAGAATACTTTGAATAGCAAAATCTAGGTCTACTAATATGCAAAGCAGGCATATTCATGGCATTCTTCTGAATAAATAACATACTGTAGAAATAATCCTGCCCTGTCATATTACATTGTTCAAGTTCTGTTTTATACTGCTTTGTTTTTAGATTATATTAAAAGGGTATATTTATTATATACTGTAGTGGAATTAAGGGATGTTTGTATTTTAGAACATGACTAAGGACCTATTCAGTGAAGCCAGAACTTCTGGTCCATACTGACAATGAGAGGTCTAATGCAAATTGAAAGCATGAGCATAAAGAGTACACAATAAACAGTTAAGAGTATCTTTACTTTAAAAAAAAAAAATGTGCTGAATTTTTTTCCCTATTAAAACTTCACATTACGTTTTTTGAGAACATAAAATGTTATGGATGTACCCTCTGTGAAAATACTGAAATATCTGAAAAGAATCTCATTTAATTCAAGCTGAACACCCATGTAGTCTGGTGTATGAAACATGGGAAGTGAGAGTTTTATAACAAGAGTTGGAGATGTCTATTTAAGGATTACTCACTAAGACATATGTCATTCACACATGACTAACAGAAACCAGCCACTCACATGTTTAGTTCAAAAATGAGTCAGATCTATAAATGACTAAACAGAATTTGACCTATCAATGGAGTTTAAATGTGACCTATTGGTGGAGTTTAATTATGTAAATGAATTTAGCAATTTAACGAGGAACTATATGTACTATATTTACTTTTGGGTCTCATTCTTTAACTGTGCATAAAACCTGTGTCCTGAATGTTTGCACTCAAAAACTTAGTTTCACGCTTTTTATTAAAAAAACTGCATAAATAAGTGACAAAAAGCGAACTTACAGCACGTTTTACTTCATAGTAGCAATCATGTGAAAAAAAAATAAAGAAAAAATATTTAAAAATTGTGTAGTTTAGGATCATATGATAATCTATCAGTTTCAAATGATTTTGAGAATGGCGCCCTAGCTTCTTGAAGAACTGGCTGTAATGGAGACGTTCTGTGGAAAGCACATTTATGGAGATGTTTCGGGCATCTATTTAGCTAATTGATAACTTCTGGCATGTGGCTCTCTATTTAGAATACATTTACATCAGAACAAGATTTATCTGTGTACATACCTATTGCAAATTCTGTGAAAATGTTGCATGATAACCTTCTGTCCACACAAGTTAGAACACAGTTAAGCAGTCAAAAAAATACCCTATAGGAGTCATTGTGATTTCAGTGTCTTATTATTCACCAAGTAAAAATTCAAATATGTTTGATTGCTTAGAATAGTAATAATATACCACTTTTTATTAAGTGTCATTATTTGAGATATAATTTGTGCGTCCATAGCACAAATGGTGCAGGATAAGTTATTATCAAAAATTAATACTTGGGGTTAATGGTATATTAATCTATGAAATCTCAGAAATATCAACAAATATTCAAGTCACCATCTTATAGTGAAAGTAGAACTGCCCAACCTTTTTTTTAGTTAACATTTACTTAAAATCACACATTGAAAACAAAAATATATGAATATATACCCCTTAATGCATCTTTAACAATGAGATAGGCCTATAGAAAATTTCTTTATTCATATTTCTATGAAAATCCCACAAATAATGTAACATAATCCAAACTGTATTTGGAAATAAATAAGAGCCAAAATCATGCCATCTTCACTGGTTACTATAATAATACTATAATAATATTGGTGCAGTAATGGAAAAAAAAAAACATCTGAGATCATCCCCATTAGACTCAAGCTGGAGTCTGATAACAACCAGCAATGTTATTCTGTTTAATGAATACCTACATCTCTCTCACTCACACTCTACATTACCAACAGGGAACTGTTTACTTTCACTTGTTCTGCTGGAATTCAGCCACTGTGAATATTTCTCAATGACTCAACATACAGTACAGCATGATTATCAAGCACCCTGACAACATGTTCACGCTGCCAAATGTTCAACCAGCTACCATGGAAAGCTTAAGGGAGGTACTGGCCGACTGCTAATGTACTGTATGCTTCTTCCTAATGAACGTGTTTTCTTAACCTTGAAACAGGTTATACAGTACATGAAGAATACTGGATTAAAAATGGTAAAAAAAAAATTAAAAATCATGGGTGCATTATGGGTTTAATTCAGGGTCAGTTGACTGGCTGAATCTCAAGTTTATTATTTATTTTTATAATTAAATATAATTATTAGCTCCCTAATAATTATATCTACAATGGACTGAGGTGATCTGAGAAAGTAAAGTCTTTCAGTATTTCAGTATATCAGTGTAAAATATTTCAGCATTAAATTATTTCAGTGTCATCTGCTAGCACATTGTTGACAAAGAATAAGTGTACTTACCCTGCACAATGACACCAAAGCCAGGTGAGCAGGCAGTGTGACGGACACAAAATTCCACCACTAGGTGATATCCAGGTATACACTCACAGAGCCTGTCATGAGTGCTGTTACATTCCCTTCGTACAATCTGCCTTTCCTTGCAGACAGATGTACAGTGTTGACAGCTGTCTCCCCAATGCCACTGCTCTGCAAAGCGTTTTTCTGGGCAGGGGGCACAAACAGTGGGTTCCTCCGTGCTGCAGTGGCGTTCCACAGCTGTGCCAGGTGGACACTGGTCACAAAGCAGCACCTTAGATGTCACAGGGTCTCTGTGCTGGTACTTTGGTATTTCTTGGTAGGCCCGTGCAAAACACATGGCAAACAACTAAGAAAAAGCAAATAGGAATACAGTTCAAAGATGCAGCTTGCTATCTGGCGTGTATGTAAAATGTTTTCTGAAAACTGTCTGCAATGATGAATGAATGTGATGCGTGTTTATCATGTTATGCTTAGTAATGCATTGTGTAATGCACAGAGCCAGTAAGAGGCAAAGTCTGCATATGGCTTAGATATCCTCCACAAAGCATCAGTAGAGAGTAATTTTCTCTGGGGACTTCCCCTTCACACTGCTGCCATGGCAAACAATATGCTCTGGATATCGCACATGCCATGGTGTGACTGCTCTTGGCTCATGTCAGATGAAGGAGTAATTAAAACAGAGGGGGGGGGGGGGAAG
>NW_015629501.1:52066-52667 GCF_001515625.1 Sinocyclocheilus rhinocerous
AGAGAGGTCATGTCCTTAAGAGACTCACTGTACACTCAAAGACAGCAAATTATTCCTGAGTTCCAATCACTCCATGACGACAAATGACAAATTATGAATATTACTTGGTGATTTACTTCCTCTTTAGTAGCACATCATATTTACAAATGACAAATTAAGAATATTACTTGGTTATTTACTTCCTCTTTAGTAGCACATCATATTTATAAATGCCACAAACAAAGAGGTAATGAGTGAACACATCTGCATTAGTAGTACCATTAATGTTTATATAAATTATATATGGATGTATTTAATATATATATATATATATATATATATATTTGTTTTGTTTGTTTTTATTCTGTTATGTACAATGCTTTGGCAATTTGTACCTACAGTAAGTATGTCATGCCAATAAAGCAATGTGAATTGGAAAAAAAAATTGAGAGGTTACAGAGAGAGAGAGAGAGAGAGAGAGAGAGAGAGGATGCCAAGCTACCCATAAAGCTACCCATAAACTAATTGTTTAACATGGTGAATGCCACAGATATAGGCCCAATCCCAATTCTACCCCTTAGCCCTTCCCCTTTCCCCTACCCCTCCGTTTCGCGCGTTCATG
>NW_015629501.1:52963-57382 GCF_001515625.1 Sinocyclocheilus rhinocerous
GCACACCAGTATAGGTGTGTGTATTGTAGGAGCTAGACGACGTATGATGACGTGTGATGTATAGTAGTGGTGTCCCAATTCTTAGGGGAATATTTTCACTCCTACCCCTTGACACTCTGTTTCAAGGGACAAGGGGAAGGGGTAGGCGGAGGGGTAGGGGAAGGGGAAGGGGTATAAAATAGAATTGGGATTGGGCCATAGTCAAATTGTGGAAAACCGGGTGAACTTTTAGCCTTTTGGCACTTTGAGCAAGGTTGCCGTTTGACAAAGATGTGTACAGTACTCTAACCCAAATTACATACTACTATGGAGTCTCTGACAGTTGTAATTACATCGTTCAAATGATCTAAAGGAAACTCACAAAGAAACCAGTGACCTTGAGTCAGCGCTGAATACAAATGCTTGATTTCAAGGTAAGCTACATTTATCTCAGGCAGACAGAAGGCTCTCAGATAAATCTCTTTGTTCTAAGACAGTAAGAGTGGAAGTCTAAAACAAGATACTGAAATTAAAATTTGGATCCAAAAACATCCAAGTGTAATACAAGATTTGGTGGAAGACATACATAGCTAAAGGATGAGAAAGTGTATGTACAATACACAATGACTAGGCTAATTCTCAAATTATCATCATTTATTTCTGATTAACAAGCTTTTTAAAAGTTAGCTGTGGAAAGTTGGATGATTCAGGGTCTGCAGGTGGTCTCCTAGGATACTGCAAAGCTTTCTAATTAAGTTACAGAGTTACATCATTCAAACATACACAACATTTGAACTCTTCCTAAAAATCTCCCCAGCTCTCTCTCTCTGGGCCCTGTGGGCTATCCATTCACTGTCGTGGACACCTAGCATCAAACAAGGCTGTGGTTCTCCTTACATCCTCAACATTAAGCCATCTGCCTGGCATATAACACACAGAAGGAAAAGAGAGTTCCCACTGGATTTTAATTCAAATGAGCCACAAAAAAAATTCATTTTAAGCTTTGTGATGTTTAAAGGAATAGCCCAGTCATTCATTCATTATAAAATTCATTGGCGTATATATATAAATAAATATGATTTAATAAAAAAAATCACGAATTAACATACCCAAATATTACCTCCATTATAATGTTTATCCTGGAAATTGTAAATATATGAATATATAAATTCAAGACAAATACCCTGCAAATTTAGTATTATAATGATGTTGTTGTTGGTTTTATTTTGAAAGGTGAGCATTCTATCAATGTATGTCAATGGGACATAATTAGATTTTAATCTTAAGTATAAGGTTTAATTGAGTATAATGTTTGTTGGCCTAGCTGACAGTGTTAACAAAAGCAAATGTGAGATAAAAACACATTTGCCAAGCCATTTTAGCTTGTTTCAACAGAGCTTTGGGCCTTTCTTTTAATGGGCGTCATAACTTATGTTTCACAGGAGTTGTATCCAAATGGTCATTGCAAGCACTAAAAATGGCCTTAAGCTGGACTGGCACTACTAACTCTAAATAAAAGAGGAGGAACTCACTTTCTTCTTCCTTTCACTATTATTTTTTTTCTGACATTGTGTTCATAATTTATTTAATGTTGTCATGGCCTCTACAAATGGGTGAAAACAAACTGTGCTTAATTTAAGAACTACCTCTTTATTCTTCCTCAAGGTGATACTGGAGCAACAGCCAAATAGAGAGATAACATTTAGGGAAGTTCAAACTCTTTCACACTCTCCCAATAACGGAAAGCCTCACTTAGATAACAACCCCACTGTTTCCATACTAAACCCCAGCTCAACCACCATTATTCTAGTGCCACCATGGGATTCCACATTATATAGTCATATATAGTTTTCCTAAAAAAAGACACATGGAAAGTCCTTTGATGTTTCATAATTTTGATAATTATCTCCAAAACATAGATTCATGCAAATAATGTTGCAGAACCACAAAGAGCTACACATGCAAAGCACATCACAGGAAACTACAGATCCTACAAGTCACAATCCATACAGAGCTGTACAAAAACTGAACACAGGAACAACTTGAATGAGACAAAACCATACAGATCAAACTTTGTATCAAGTATCTAACTATGCACCTACATTAAAATATAAAGCATATGATCAATGTACTCAGTGACATCACAGACAACTTATTGACATCACAATGCACATCACAGGAAATTACAGATCCTATAAATTACAATCCGTACAGAGCTGTACAAAAACAAAACACAGGCACAAGCACAAGCTGAAAGAGACAAAACCATGCAGATCAAACTTTGTATCAGGTATCTAACTATGCACCTATATTAAAATATAAAGCTTATGATCAATGTACTCATTGCGATCACACTTCATGCTTTGCAAATCTAACAGGGGATTTGTATTTGCGCCTATAATGATTAGGGTTCGCATTATGAGTATGGCCAGAGGTAGGTTTTAGGTTTAGGGGTAGGCTCATTGCGAGACTCTGTGAGTCTCACAAGACTACACATAGTACTTATACCACACTCTTCTCTCCATTGTTTCCTATCTTCACAAACACTTTATGAATTAAATAAAAATGGCAAAACCCTGTCAATATTATGCTATATATTATATATAATGTTAATTTTTTTTCATATCATAATAATAATAATAACTGTTACTCTTACATCAGGGTGCAAATTAAGATGTATATTTAAAGTACTTTCAACTCATTAAATATTATACTATATTATATTAATATTATACTTTCAACTAACACCCTTAGGGGGGAAAAAATCATATTGATATAATAAAGAGAATAAAAATGGCAAGGTTCTTTATGCTGTATATTTAATTAGTATGCCTAATAATAAGCTTATGTACTTTATGTAAATATTTTATTATTAAACTACTTAATGGAGTGTATCATACAAACTGTAACATCAAGTGCAATACAAACAATAGATCTAGATAGATAACTCTAATATTAGTGTTAATATAAACCTAGTGTTGCCACATTTTATATCAAAGAGATGTATTTCCTAGAGAGATGTATTTCCTATCAAAGAGATATTCCACTGAAAGCAGAGCCATGCAAATACTCAAGGGACACTCAACACAATAACTTCACTGTGAAGCATATGCTTATTCTGCGTAAATAAAGCAAGGTAAATTATATCTCTGTCTCAAAACCAAGTGAGTAACCAGACAGCGTTTGTTGCATCTTAAAAATTATGTTTATTTTTTCGCGCGTTCTGACTCCGAACAAGCCGGTATGATTCACCAAATGCGAAAGTGTTTATATGGGCTACTTAGAGCGAAAAGACCAATTGATCAGCTGTTTCATTCACCTGCGCTTCTCGACTGAACATTGCATGTACCTTAAAGCATCAGCACACAACGCGCTTTAAATTGGTTTCGTCCTCATTTACAATCGTTTCGTACTATGTAAAACAGGACGATAAAATCACAAAAAAGACAAACTGTGCAAAAGGTCTCGTTAAGTGTCGCAGGCAGACGATCATCATACTCACCATCTGTAATTTCATTGCTGTCAGTGGAGGCATTTTCAGCACACTCATAAGTCTCGCAAAGTCCGCATGGACAAGATCGTTTCTACACTTATAGCTAAGGGATAAGGTCAGAATGTGCCCACCCACTTTATGGCACTGCAGTCCATCCTCTGGCTGTTTCTCCGACTTGAAAAATTCCTACCTGCGGCAAACAGTCTTTTGATGAAGCAACTATTAAATAAATGCGTATTTTTGGTAACGGTCATCATGAATCAAATTATGACGTGAATATTTAATTTAATAAGACATTTCTTGGTAACAACTTTCATTACATGCTCTGGAAAGTTTTTCACGCTTTAAAATTGTTCATAAATTAGGACGACCAGGGTTTGTAAAACCATTTGAAAACATTGCTAAGTTTTGTACAAACATTTTATGGAGCAATCAAATTTACTTTTATTAACTATTATGACATCCACTATTCGCTCATCATCAATCCAACCCAGCCCAATTTTGTATTAAAACATTTGTATTTAAAAAGAGGTACATTTTACAATAAGGTTCAATTCGTTAAAGGGGTCATATGATGTTGCTAAAAAGAACATTATTTTGTGTATTTGGTGTAATGAAATGTGTTTATGCGGTTTAAGGTTAAAAAAACACATAGAATTTTTATAAAACTTTCATAGAAGCTTTATTTTCCACATACTGTACATTATTGTTTCTCCTCTATGCCCCCCTTCTCTTCTTCCAGTCATTATTGTGTTTAACGGAAGAAATTAGCGCAACAGATGTTTCTCTTATCAAGTGTTCCTTGTGTTTCAGGTCAATAAATGGAACTGTTTTGAAGCTGGCCTGCTGTCTCGAGTGAAATTCCTTATGTACAGAATCAGATCTGCTACATAAAACTGGTGCCGTGACCATCTTGGATACAAGCTATATGCCGCAGCCGATCAACG
>NW_015629501.1:57402-70570 GCF_001515625.1 Sinocyclocheilus rhinocerous
TGGGATTGCTTGGACCAGAAATCAGAAGACTTGTGTCGACTCACTAGAGCAAAAGGTAAGCAAAAAGTGTAAGAGTATTACCTATTTCAAAGGTCAGTCAATTAATAACACAGTTCAAAGAATAGTCAGTTGCTGGAAAAATAGTATATTGTTTTTGACTGATTATCCTTTCACTTGGATTACTGTCCTTTTTTAAATTGCAATCAGATCAAAAATAACCAAAACACAATTACAACAACAAATAAATTGAATAGTAAAACCCCAAAGTAACAAAAGGATATCAAAATTTAAAGAAAATAAAAAAAACAAATTTCAGATTCAGTTTCCAAATTACAAATAAGTTTCTGGAAATAAATTTCAAATACTCAAAATCAGTGTCTCAGTTTCAAAATGAGATTTTTTAGATTCAAGATCAAATTCTCAATTTCAAATTTCAGTTTTGAATTCAAAGTCTCAATGTCCAGTTAAGTTTCAGATGCAAAGTCAAAAGTCTCAATGTCCAGTTCAGTTTTTTAATGTTCATCAAAAAGTGGAAAAATTCAGTCCACGAAGAAAAGAAAAGAATTGTTTGATCCAGGGAAAATCCAGGCAGCAAAACTTGGAAAAACTCCTACCAGATCGACAAATTTCACTCTTTTTCTCCGTTTCCAGGCACGAAATGATGGGATGGCTCGCCAGTCCAAACCGGAATACGAGTATTCAGCAGGGACAGGATTCAGGATCACAATTCAAGGAGAAATGTATCAGAAAAAATAAATAAATTAAGTATTCTTCCGAAGAAATACTGATTAGGCTCTATTTCATCAGCTTCTTGTCGCGTCTCTTTCAGTGCTGTTTCTTGTCGTGTCTTTCTCAAAGCGTGAGCTTTTAAGAGTTAATATCTCACTAATCTGGGTCTTAATTTGTTAATAATCTATTGCTGGATTATTAAACTGTATTTTCATTGAATTCGCGCTACTGAGTCTTCTCTCTTTCAAGTTCACTCTCGTTCTGTCTGCTCGTGTGCTACTACCCAAAAGGGGCGGAGCTAACCATTCACCTCCCCAATTAAGAATCATTCAGGAACTTTTTTTTTTCCCTTTTTACTTGTAGAGTGATCTTTCTACATATTTATCTTTCCGTTCTAAATATTATAGCAATAATAATTAGATAAAATTTCAATTAAATATTAGTGACCTAGATTAATGATCTGGGTTACACAAGGTTGGAGTCTCCTGGCTGGTACAGCAGGTGCAAGGGCACCACAAGCCTTGGTGCAGTGAGGTCATCAGAGGCATAAAACAGAATGTTGTCTATCACACGCAGCATGTGTGCTATGTGGTATAGCCGTTTGAGGCTTGAGGCAGCAGCAAGTTCATCTGGTGTGATAGGGTGGCTGGAGGGGTCAGAGAGGTGGTGAAACAGGTTCTGTCGAGATAGAACATCCTTCATCCTTTTCCATCACAGGTTCAGCAACAGGTAAGTGGACTGCTCTTCTACTTTTGTTAGAAGAGATAGGTTCTGAGCTAGACAGAATTCTGGTTTCAATCTCGAATAACTTTCCAGGGTCATAATAATCCACTGGATCATTGTCTGACTCTGAATGTTCACTCAAGCTTTCAGGCTCTTCAGGTTCCTCAGCACACTGGGCTCTAGTTCTGGGTTTCCGCATCACTTTTCTTTCAACAAGCACATCAGGTGCATTTGTCGACAGGAATCCACAAGGCAGCAGCAGATCCCTGTGCAGAGTTCTCAGAGGTCCATCTTTTCTTTCGGGTTTAACAGTGTAAACCGGTAAGTCACCTGCTTTCTTTGTCACCACGTAAACTTCAGGTTCCCACTTATCCGCAAGCTTGTGTTTGCCTTTCAGACAAACATTTTTCACAAGTACACGATCACCAACTTCAAGAGTGGAGGTAACAACATGTTTGTCATACCTCTTCCTGTTTCGTTCCGCTACCTTTGCAGCATTTTTTGTTGCAACCTTGTAGCTTTCTTCCAGTCGGTTCTTAAGACCTTGGACGTACTTGGAGTGGGATTCAGATTGTCCATCCACAGGTAAACCAAATGCAAGGTCAATTGGTAGTCGCGGTTGTCTCCCGAACATTAGTTCATATGGAGAGAATCCGGTCACATCACTCTTCGTGCAATTGTATGCATGCACTAGAGGTTTGACATAATCCTTCCATCTTGATTTTTCCTTGTTGTTCAAGGTTCCTAGCATCTGTAGAAGTGTCCGATTAAAGCGTTCTACCGGATTGCCTCTCGGATGGTAGGGGGTGGATCTAGTCTTGGATATTCCAGTCACTTTGCACAGTTCTTTAATCATGCGAGACTCGAAGTCTGTACCTTGGTCGCTATGGAGGGTTTCAGGGAATCCATAGTGCACCAGAAAATTATCCCATAAACATCTGGCTACTGTCTGGGCTTTCTGATTCCGCGTTGGTACCGCCACTTGGTGAAATGATCGGTTATCACCAGTATGTCCTTGGTGTTACTTTTGTCCGGCTCCAGTGACAGGAAATCCATACAAACTAGCTCCAGCGGTCTGCTGGTTCTGATGTTCACCAGTGGAGCGGCTTTCTCTGGCAGAGTCTTTCGTCGAACACAACGCTCGCAGGTTTTGATCTTTCTTTCTACTGCTGAGGACATCTTAGGCCAGAAGAATCTTGATCGAACAAGGTCGAGAGTTCGCTCGATCGCCATGTGACCCATTTCATCATGGAGTTCTTTCAAGACCATATCACGAAGATCAGCCGGCAGTGCTAGTTGGTACGATAAGTCTCCGTGCTCTTGTCTCCTTCTGAACAGTACGCCATTTCTCAACTCCAGACGGTTCCATTCTTTAAACCATGGAATTAATTCAGGTGGAATGGTCTTGAGACAGGGCTTTTCTTTGGATTCCAGTTTTTGGATGACTATTCCAACTTCTGGATCTGTTCTCTGTCTTTCCTGCAGGTTTTCTTCAGACAGTTGGGGAATCTCTGTGATCTGGTAAGCATCATCCTGTTGAAATGCTTGAGGCAAGGCATCCACATCAACAGTTAGGGACTCCACTAAGGTCACTGAGGGGTGTAAAAGATCAGGATCGTCACAGGACTGACCAATTTGATGACGCTCACAGATAGCTTTCACGGCTTCTTCTGAAACAACCATTAATGGTTCTTCTGTCAGGTGCTGGTGAGTGAACTGTCTAATTCTTTCCCTCTCTTTCTGTGTCTCCAGGTCATCTGGAATTTCTGCTTGCGGCCGTCTAGAGAGTCCATCCGCATCCTGGTTTCTACTCCCAGCTCGGTACTGTATCTTGAAGGTGAACGTTGATAAACTTGACAACCATCTGTAGCTGGTGGCGTCTAATTTTGCGGAAGTCAAGAGGTAGGTCAATGGGTTACTGTCAGTTATCACCGTGAATTCAGCCCCATACAAGTAATCATTGAACTTGGTCGTCACGGCCCATTTCAAGGCCAAAAATTCCAACTTGTGGGCAGGGTACTTTGACTCGCTCCGGGTAAGTCCTCTACTTGCGAAGGCGATGACTCTCATCTGTCCATCTTGCTCTTGGTATAATGCTGCACCAAGGCCGGTGGTGCTGGCATCTGTGTGCAACACATACGGGAGTTTGGGGTTGGCAAATCCCAATACTGGAGCAGAGGTGAGTTTTGCAATGACAGTATCAAATGCCCCTTGACAATCTTGAGTCCATCGTTCTCCAAACTGTTCCTTCGGATTGAAGTACTGCTTTTTCTCGTCTGTCTTTTTTTTGCGACTTTTCTGCAGTGGAGGGTACCCAGCAGTGAGATCATTAAGGGGCTTCACAATTTTCGAATAATCTTGTACAAACCTCCGATAGTAACCAGAGAATCCGAGAAAAGATCTGAGCTCCTTAAGATTCTTCGGCCTCGGCCAGGTTTTAAGGGCTTCGACCTTTGCTGGGTCAGTTTCAACTCCGTGCTGGGATACGATGTGGCCCAAGTATCTGACAGATGTTTGGCAGAACTTACACTTCTCAGGTGAGAGTTTCAGTCCGAATTCCCTTAACCTCTGGAGCACTTGAAGTAGCCGAGCTTCATGTTCTTCCAGAGTTCTCGAGAAGACTATTAAATCATCAATGAACACGAGCACTTCCTTCCGATTGAGATCTCCCATACAACGTTCCATCAATCGTTGAAATGTGCTAGGTGCATTTGAGATTCCTTGCGGCATCCTGTTAAATTCCCAGAAGCCTAATGGGCATACGAAAGCCGTCTTCAGCTTATCAGACTCTTCCATTTCAATTTGATAGTAGCCCGACTTGAGGTCAAGGACTGAAAACCATCTCGATCCGGTTAAGACTGAAAAGGCTTCTTCCAAGTTAGGAAGGGCATATGCATCCTTGATTGTCTGGGAGTTTAACTTCCTGAAATCAATGCACAATCTCACAGAATTGTTCTTCTTCCGCACCACAACTATAGGAGACGAGAAGGGAGATTCGGACTCTCTAATAACATCAGCTTCAAGGAGTTCTTGAAGATGCTTCCTGACAGCATCCACATCTTGTGGGTGAATCGGTCGAGCTCTGTGCTTGAATGGCGTTTCATTACTGAGCTTTATCCTGTGTTTTACTTGGTCAGTGTGACCATAATCCAGATCATGTAATGCAAATACATCAGACATGGAGTTCAACAGTGAGGTTATTCTCTTTTTCCACTCTGGTGTCAGAGGAGAATCTCCAAAGTCAGTTGGAATCTTGGGCGGAATTGGCCCCATCTTCTCACTTTCAGCATCAACTTTGGAAAACTCTTTCTCCACTCGCTGAACTGCATGGACTTCAGCTATCACAGTCTTCGGGGGAATTACTAAGTCAGTTTGAGTGTCATTTTTCAATACGACAGGTAACTGCACAAAGCGTTGCCCTGAAGGTAGACTGTGCAGGCAGCTTGCCACTAAAAGACCACCAGGTAAAGAGGACGTTCTAGGTGGCTCCACTGACGTTTGGGGTTGGCAAATCCCAATACTGGAGCAGAGGTGAGTTTCGCAATGACAGTATCAAATGCCCATTGACAATCTTGAGTCCATCTTTCTCCAAACTGTTCCTTCGGATTGAAGTACTGCTTTTTCTCATCTGTCTTTTTCTTGCGGCTTTTCTGCAGTCGAGGGTACCCAGCAGTGAGATCATTAAGGGGCTTCACAATTTTCGAAAAATCTTGTACAAACCTCCGATAGTAACCAGAGAATCCGAGAAAAGATCTGTGCTCCTTAAGACTCTTCGGCCTCGGCCAGGTTTTAAGGGCTTTGACCTTTGCTGGGTCAGTTTCAACTCCTTGCTGGGATACGATGTGGCCCAAGTATCTGACAGATGTTTGGCAGAACTTACACTTCTCAGGTGGGAGTTTCAGTCCGAATTCCCTTAAGCACTTGAAGCAACCGAGCTTCATGTTCTTCCAGAGTTCTCAAGAAGACTATTAAATCATCAATGAACACGAGCACCTCCTTCTGATTGAGATCTCCCATACAGCGTTCCATCAATCGCTGAAACGTGCTAGGTGCATTTGAGATTCCTTGCGGCATCCTGTTAAATTCCCAGAAGCCTAATAGTAGCCCGACTTGAGGTCAAGGACTGAAAACCATCTCGATCCGGTGAATCCACTTTCAGCATCAACTTTGGAAAACTCTTTCTCTACTCGCTGGACTGCATGGACTTCAGCTATCACAGTCTTCTGGGGAATCACTAAGTCAGTTTGAGTGTCATTTCTCAATACGACTGGTAACTGCACAAAGCGTTGTCTTGAAGGTAGATTGTGCAGACAGCTTGCCACTAAAAGACCACCCGGTAAAGAGGACGTTCTAGGTGGCTCCACTGGCACCCACTTCTCAAAGAAAGGCCCTTTCACTTGAACAAGTCCATCCAGAACTACGGTGCATCCTGCCGGTACAACCTCTTGTTGGTTCCCCTTCAGTCTTACAGATCCCACAGATCCACTGGAAGCTTGCTGTTTCCTTTTCTCCAGTATATTTATCACAGCTTGATAGCCATAACAATGTGACTTGAGAATAGTGCCATTCCCTTGTGTGCAGTTGGCGTATAACACATCCAGTGAATTGGCACCGATTAGGATCTGTGGTATGTTCGTCAAGTCAGGAACTATCAGAGCTAAGGTTGGGACTTCTGCTTCCAACCCAAGGAAATGCTTGGGAAACCGCAAGTTAAGCTCGACATAACCCAAATAGGGTACGGCTTGTCCATTGGCTCCCTCAACTTCTAGAAGATGCTCTAAGGTTTTCATGGGGTGCTTGCACAAGTATTTGTCGTAGTAGGACTTAGGAATGGTTGTCACCTGCGATCCGGTGTCTAGGAGGCAGTTAACTTCTCTCCCTTCAATTTGGATTCTAGCGGTGCACCTTGTTCCTACTAATCCGGTAGGTAATCCACAACATGGAGACTCGTGAGCATGCTGGTGAGACAGATATTCATTCTTCTTAGGGCATTTTTCTCTTCTTCTAGTCTCTGTCCGCCCCGTGACAGAGACGGATTTCAGTTTAAAGACCTCAAGTTGGTGGCATTCTGGAGGTCCCATTTGGCCTGTCGCTCTCTTAACTCACGGTGCTTCTCTTCAACCTTGCGAGGGTTCGGATCATTCTCACAGTTAACAGCAAGATGTCCATCGTCTCCGCAATGGAAGCAATAACCAGGACGGGGTCTGTTGTGCAACTGCCCAGTGGGTTTAAAACTCTTGTTCATTTCAGTTTCTGTCAAATTGGGTCGGTATTTTGCAGGGAAAGTGCTCAAAGCTGGAGACCTCTCTTGACATTCCCCTTGAAATCTCGGAACGAGATGAGCTTTAAGCTCAGCTATCTGCTGTCTCAACTCAGAAATTTCATCCACATTGCGGCTGCTCTTTTCTTTGCGAACAGGCTCGGTCTTCATCATGGTAATCTGTGTTTGAAGTTTTGCAATTTCTCTCCTCAGGCTTTCAACTTCAGACTTTTCAACTTTGCTTTTAGACTTGGCTGATTTCTGCTTTACACTTAACTGACATGGCTCTACTTCATTTGACTCATCAGGTTCATCACTGCAGTACACAAACTGTTGATTAATTGCTGTCCGTAACTTGAGTGGAACAGGAGCATGTCTGTTTAGTCCAAGGTGCTTCCTCATCCTTTCTTCTTTAAGAGATTGTTTATCTTCCGCAGTGCGGATGAGCACCACAAGTTCAGCGAAAGAAGGGGGTGTGGCTCTCTTTCCTTCTAGTTGTAGATCGATGATTAAGCTGTTGTCCCAGCAACCTCTGCAAAATTGCTTGAGGAGACAACGGTTCCTTTCAGCTTCAGCAACACCACCTCGTCTAATCGCAGTGCTCAGCATTACATGAAGACGGTGAAGGTAGGTGGATGGTTTCTCTCCTTGATTTTGCAGGGTACCAATGAACTTTGCGAACAATTCATCTCTGTCCTCCACTGAGCCATAAACAGACTCCAACAGTTTCAAACACTCTTAAGGGCAAAGCATATGGGCCGATGTGCTTGACGACATCCGAGGCAGGAGGTAGCAGACTGTCGAGGATTTTCCCAGTCTTGTGCAAATCAGAGAGGGACTGATCGTTCAATAGGAAGTCCACATTCGCACGCCCGGTGTCAAAATCTGGTTCATGGCTGGGGCGAGGAATTCTTCCTGAGAAGGCTTTGAGACGAAAGGAAACATGTGAAGAAGACATGGAATCACTGGTTCTTACCACGTGCTCCATCACTACTTGTTGAAGTCCTGGCGGATTCAAAGCACTGGTAGGTATGTTCAAGGACACGGTCTCGACAACACTGGCATCAGGGCTCCTAGGTTGGTAAAGTGACTTTGCCGGTGTGCTCTCCTTGGCAGGGTTTTCAGCTTCTCTCGTATGCATACTGCTCTCATACACAGGCTGTTCCATTTCTGGCTCAGGTCTTGAAGATTCATTTTCTGGAAACATCAATGCAGAAATCTTTTGCAGCTCACTCTGAAGCACTTCCTGCAGGGTTTTTCCGCTGTCTCGGGCGATGGCCTGCAGGTTCTCCAAGTAACCTTCAGTGACATTGCTACTTGTTGCAGGCGTGTACACACGCCCCAAGCTGCGCACATGGAAAACAACGTTATCATCTAACGTGCTTCTGATGGACATAGGCAGTGAAGAATCCAAATTTTGCATGGCAGAGTCATGAGAGAATTCGACAATGGCACTGCGGTGGTGCTCAGAGTTGGGATCATCAATAACTAAGTTGCGCTTGATGGATCCATATTTCATTAGGCAGGTTTCTAATTCTTGATCTGGATCAGAGAGGGTTAAGCCACTCACAATGACTGCTTTCTGGACATTAACGTTTTCACGTTTCACTATTTCCATGACTGGTTTTCTATGAAGTGAGAGGGAGTTTACTTTTTGATTTAATCTCTTTACCACTTATTGTGGTTATCAAATTGATTTATAACTAATACACTATGCTGTATTTTTGCTCCTGGCTGGCTTGCCAAGTTTTATGTAACACGCATAGCGCTTGGTTCACAATTACTAAGTTACTATGTGACCACAACTTTGGTACAGCGGTAACTAAATGGGATTGCTTGGACCAGAAATCAGAAGACAAGTGTCGACTCACTAGAGCAAAAGGTGAGCAAAAAAAGTATAAGAGTATTACCTATTTCAAGGGTCAGTCAATTAATAACACAGTTCAAAGGAATAGTCAGTTACTGGAAAAATAGTATATTGTTTTGATTGATTATCCTTTCACTTGGATTACTGCCCTTTTGAAATTGCAATTAGATCAAAAATAACCAAAACACAATTACAACAACAAATAAATTGAATAGTAAAACCCCAAAGTAACAAAAGGATATCAAAATTTAAAGAAAATAAAAAAAACAAATTTCAGATTCAGTTTCCAAATTACAAATAAGTTTCTGGAATTAAATTTCAAATACTCAAAATCAGTGTCTCAGTTTCAAAATGAGATTTTTTTTGGATTTGAGACTTTAGTCTTTGCAACTTTACAGATCTTCTTTATTCACCAAGAGCTTGTAACACTCCAAAGAGAAAGGAAAAATTCAAATAGCATCATATGACCCTTAACATTAGTTAACAGGCACCAAGAATGAACAACCTCTTTTACAGCAACCTCTTTTTAAGTTTGTGTTAATTTATAAATATACTATATTCATTCACTATATATTAACCATTTATTTGTGTTAATTTGTAATAAATTAGTATATGTATAAATGATCATTATATGTTAGAATATTATATATTATTTCATTATTAAATTATAACCGATTAATAAATTCTGTAAAAACATATTGTTCATTGTTAATTCTTAATACATAATGCATTAACTAATGTCAACAAATGGAACTTTACTGTAAAGTGTTACCAATATAACAGACAGTGTGTGTATGTGAACAGGTTTATCCTCCACTGTGGGGACCAAATTGTAAAAATGTAGAAAGTTGTCTGCTTGAGATTGTGGGTTAGGGTTAGGTTATAGTTGTCACGCTCGTGTAGAGGAAAGGCACACAATACCGGACAAAGACTGGAACTGAGAAGGGAAATGAGGGACTAATGACAAGACACAGGTGAACAGAATGACGAAATCAAATAAAAAAACATGACAACTAACAAGGCTGAGACAACAGGGCAAACAGAATGTCCAAACTGACAGAAACTGTGACATATCGCCCCCCTTCCGGAAGGTGCAAACTTGTGCCGCAAAAACAAAGGGTGGGACGGAGGGTGACTTAGGAGGAGGACAAAGGAGTGGAGTTGGGATGGTAACAGAAGACAGCGAAGGGCAGGCAGGAAGGCAGGCAGATGATGAGGGCAGCGACGACGGAGGAAGGAGCCATGGAGGGATCAGGAGGAACCATGGCAGACCAGACGGAGGGAGGAGCCAGGAGGGACCCAGACCGCAACCAACATGACGGCCCACGGTGGAGCCAATGGCAGGAGGAGCCATGGTGGAGGAAGGGCTGACAACTCCAGGGGGCTGACCGACAGCAGATAGGAGAGGAGCCCGAGCGAGAGACAAGAGAGCCGACGAGCCAGGGTCAAGACGGAGCAGATGGCTCAGGCAACCGAGGCGGCAGACCAGACGGAGGGAGGAGCCAGGATGGAGACAGGAGGGACTTAGAGCAGGAGGAGCCAGGCGGGACCCAGACCGCAACCAACATGACGGCCCACGGTGGAGCCAATGGAAGGAGGAGCCATGGTGGAGGAAGGGCTGACAACTCCAGGGGGCTGACCGACAGCAGATAGGAGAGGAGCCCGAGGCGGAGACAAGAGAGCCGACGAGCCAGGGTCAAGACGGAGCAGATGGCTCAGGCAACCGAGGCGCAGGCAGGGATCTGGAAGGCCACAATGGAGCCAGAGAGACAGAGAACCAAGGAGGAGCTGGAGGGAGGCAGGAGCCCAACGGAGCCAGAGGGATGAGGTGCAGCCGGAGGAGTGTAGTCCCGAGGTGAGGGCAGGTCGACAACTGACCAAGGCGGATCCGGAGGGACGAGGGAGCCCGGCAGAGAGGAGGGTGCTAGGAGCCAAGGTGGAGTCGCTGGGTCGACGGGTCGAGGCGGAGTCTGGGCCTCGGAGGCTGGAGGCGGAGACAAGGGATCCTCCAGCCACGACACCGATGAAGACTGGCAGACCCGCGGCGAACCCACACCACTGATGGTGGGCTGAGGATTAGCAGAGGGGCTGCAAGGAGACAGCGGAGGTGATGGTGAGGACTGGTGAAGAGGTCGTAGAAGAGGGAGGGAGGGGGGGTGGGGGTTCATAACAGTCAAGGGGATGGTGTATGCTGCCCAAACACACCAAATAGCGACTCCCAGCTATAGATAGAGGGCTATAGATAGGGGAATAACCTCCGTGGTCGAGACAGGACAGATAGATAGTTCAAGGCAGACGGACAGTTCCAGGCAGACAAACAGTTCGGGTATTACCTCCATGGTCATTTCAGGACAGCCGGACAAATTCATTAACGGCCTCCCTGGCTGTAACAGGACAAACAGATAGTTCAGGGCAAACAGGAAGTTCAGAGGATGGCAGAAGACAGGTAATATCCGTCTCAAAGTCTATTAAATCTCCCGAGTCCAATTCTTGCTCGCCCTCAGATAGGGCTGCATGATTAATCAAATGCGATTTTCATGCACATCTTGTCAGTAAAGCCGGTTCTGTGATTAGTAGTAAATCTCTATGACCTGCTTTCAGATGGAGCAGCATTTACTACACAGAGCCGTAGATCTCTGACAAGCTACGCCAAAAAAATCGCATACGATATAATCGTACGATTTTGAAATCGAAGAAATCGTTCGTGATAATGACAGCTGTTTGCGTAGCTTCTCAGTGAACTACGGCTCTGTGTAGTAGGCCTAAATGCTGCTCCATCTGAAAGCATGTGAAAATACCTATTTAATAACATGTTTTTACTCACTTCATAACGTCAGTTGAGTGTTTGAAATAAATCCTTCTGTGAGATGATGTGGCTTCTTACACAGAATAAGGCATATTTCATAGTATTCTAAGCAGTGCAATGATTGAGGTGGATCAGACACATGAGTATTTGTTATATTTAACAAATAGTGGACAATACCCCTTCTCCAACAAGCAAAACATGTGGTAGGGAGAACCAGGCCTCTGGTTACCGTGGTAACAAAGACACACATCAAGCTAAGATTGCTTTACAACTCAAAGGAATGTAGTTTTCACTCTAAATTCGTTTTGAAACAGACAAATGTACTATACAGTCCATCCTAATTCTATCTATCTCCCTCTAGATATAACCACTTGAGAAATGTAGGCACATGTACCCAATTTTCCCCATCTCATTATTTTTCCTCTTATAGTCTTTTGCTTATGTATTGATAAGAACTCTTTTAAATGAACATTTTGGAATTGCATACTATTGTTAACAGAGATCACAGTTATGCCATGTTTGGTATCTTTTGGCTGCATTTTTAATGATCTAAATGTTCATTTATATTATATGTTGATACTTATGGAAGGTATTAGTGTTACCAGAATCTTTAAAGGTGACATATCATGAAAATCTGACTTTTCCAGGTTTTAAGTGCTATAATCAGGTCCCCGGTGCATCTACCAACCAAGGAAACGTGAAAAAGATTAACTCAGTAACTTTGTTTTGGTAAGCCTTTTTCTGCAAGCGTCTGAAAAAACCAGCGCATCAGATTTCACTCCCTTGGTGATGTGGCAAAGGGATCTCATTATAATATATAATGCCCCGCCCCTTAATCTGCACGTTTCCACCCATGGCACCGTCATTTTGATTTTGCAAATGACAACAGTGTACCAATTCTAATGCCATGGCGAAAGTTTGAACAAAACATGCTAACTGTTCTGTCTTTGGCTGCACAGACGAGCACAGAACACTGTTTAGAGTCCCAGCCTCAGAGGAGACAAGATGGATTTAGATTTATTGATTTATTTAATGTATATTGCTGCTGCCAAACAGATCTAAAATAAACATGCGATTTATTTCCCAGCAGTTTACCTTCACACTATAACCGACTATTTTTTGTAACGCATGTGTGTTTTTAACTCGTGTGTGAATGAGAACTTAGTTTAGTACTCACATGCTGTGACAGCAGCTTTCTGTCTGTGTGCTTCGGATGTGTGCACTCAGAAAACCATATATCAGAAGTTTAAATTCATATGGTTTAAAACGCATGATTTCAGCGCGATAAACATGATAATCAGAACCATAACAGATGTTTTTAGGAGGTCCGAGCTGTAATGATGCAGCTCTATTCTGCTTCCACTCAAAATAGCCATTTTCAAAATGTTATAATAAATGATCTGTGGAGTATTTTGAGCTGAAACTTCACAGACACATTCTGGGAACACCAGAGACTTATATTACATATTGTAAAAAGGGGCATAATATGTCTCCTTTAATAGTTTCTTCATCAACATCCAATCAAAGTCCATATCCAAAACATATACCTGAGGACAAAGGGTCATAAACTTTCGCTCAGAAGGTACACTTTCTCATTGGCTCGCTTGCCTCCTGAAGGGTGGGACATCCTCACAGTTTTAAATGATCAGAGTTATTAGGAAGAAGTTTTCAGATGCAGAAACTCCAGGGAAAGATGCAGAGCTAAGAGTCCTCAAGAACCCAACCTAAGCTTGTGCCAGGCTTCGGCCTAGTCTTTCCACTTCAAGATCCTCTGACTCAAACT
>NW_015629501.1:70580-83499 GCF_001515625.1 Sinocyclocheilus rhinocerous
ACGTATGGTAACCCTTGTTCCCTGAAGGAGGGAACGGAGACGTCACGTCGGTGACCGATGAATTGGGATCTTGTTAGAGAGACCAATCCACTTCGAGTGTAAACTGAATGAGCCAATGCACATTGGCATGCGATGATTGCATCCAGCTGCCGCTGATCACAGCGTGAGCATAAAAAGGCAGCCGGATGTGCGGCGCACCGTCTCGATCAGGCTCCTGAAGTCCCTCTTCAGTGTCTCCGTCTGCCGCAGCTTGGTGTCGTTAACCCCGGCGTGAAGCACGACCGCTCCAGGGCTCTCGTCGACCTTCAGGATTGTGGGTATCTGCGCAGAAACATCGAGAACAAGAGCACCAGGGAAACAGTGAGTGTGCACTTTACCTTCGGCTAATGTAGCATGGACGTGCTGGACGATGGAGTCTCCGAGAATCACAGCATCGCGTTCCGTCTCGCGGAGGGGAGCAAAGCGGTTCCGGGTGGAGATCTCGAAGACCGGAGTAGCAGCACGCTGTATACTTACCCCGGACTTGTGAGCATCAGCCCAGGATGTTTCCAGCGCTGCTCAACGCTCCCTCAACTGGGCCTGCTTCTCCACCAGGTCACCGAATGCAGCTCGAACGTATCCTCACCTGCACTGAAATTTAGACACACATCCGCCATTAAAGCAAGTAACAGTGAGTAAAACAATGGTAATGTGTGTGAATAGAGTATAAGCAATGTAAGCGAGATTAGCGGCAGCCACACTGGCGATGCTAACGGGCTATATGCTAATAGCTGACTTGGGAAATCAAAATAAAACTAGTGATAACAAGGCACTATGATTGTTTTTGTTGTAGAATACGATAGGGGATATATTCACACGTTATAGAAACGAAAATGATGGTGTATAAAATTGATTTTAAGTTAAAAAAAAATAGACAAAGAATGAACTTGACGGAGCTCAAACTCAAAACACACGGCAGCAACAAACAGGAAGTGATATATGGGCCCTGCTGTAGTGCTTTGAGCACTAGAGACAAGTTCAAAGAGTGTATAGAGGGGGGCCGGGGAGGATTTAACCTTCTCGCCCCCCTAAGGAACCTGATGACCAGGTCATGCTTCCCTACCAATTTCCCTTCCACGGGGTCATGGTTAGCAGCAATCGCAGTGACATAGACTTTAAGGGTGGAGGGAGACAGCCTTCGCTCCAACCCTTGCTGCAAAAAGGAAAGCATGACCCTGATTGGGCATCTCCGGGGGTCTTCTCGGCGAGAAGAATTCCACTCGATGAACAGGTTCCACTTCAAGGCGTAAGCGTGTCTCGTAGACGGTGCTCTCGCACGCAACGGTCGCAGTGTTGTCCATGCGGACCAGCACGTGCTTGCCTCGTAAGCGCCCTCTGAGACGGTTCAAGGCAAGGCGTACTGCTAACAACTCTAGGTGGTTGATGTGCCAGTGCAGTTGGGGTCCTGTCCAAACCCCCGACACTGCGTGCCCATTGTACGTGGCCCCTCAGCCAGTGGTGGAGGCATCCGTGTAAATCACAGCATGCCTGGAGATCTGTTCCAGGGGCACTCCTGCCCGGAGAAATGCAAGGTTTTACCACGGGGTGAAGGTTTGGCGGCAGGCCGGTGTGACTTGGGCCCGGTGAGTGCCGCATAGCCACGCCCACCTCGGGATTTGGCCATGGAGCCGATGTTGAAGCGGTCTCATATGAAGCAGCCCCAGAGGCGTGACTGCCGCCGTCCTGCACTTGAACATATTCAGGTAGTTCAACACCAACTGAGCACGTCCCTGCGTGAGGCGTGCTCGACCGAATCAAACTCCATACCGAGAAAAGAGATCCTCTGCATCGAGGAGAGTTTGCTTTATTCCCAGTTAACCCGAAGGCCCAACCGGCTGAGGTGCAAGAGCACCAAGTACCTGTGTTCGCAAAACTGATCCTGAGACTGAGCTAGTATGAGACAGTCGTCCAGGTAGTTGAGAATGCGAATGCCCTGCTCTCTCAGGGGAACAAGGGCTGCCTCCGCAACTTTCGTGAAGATACGGGGCGACAGGGACAGCCCGAAGGGCAGGACCTTGTACTGATATGCTCGTCCTTCGAATGCGAACCGCAGCAACCGCAGCAATGGAGAAAAGTATGCGTCCTTCAGGTCGATCGCTGCAAACCAATCTCGGGGACGGATGCACCCAAAGATGCGTTTCTGTGTCAACATCTTGAAGGGTAACCGGTGAAGGGCCTGTTTTAAGACACACAGGTCCAAGATCGGTCATAACCTACCGCCTTTTTTGGGTACAATGAAGTAGGGGCTGTAAAACCCCGTCTTCATATCGGCTGGAGGGACTGGCTCTATCGCATCCTTTACCAGTGGGTCTGCGATCTCTGCATGCAAGACAGGAGCATCGGCCGCCTTCACTGATGTGAAGCGGATGCCGCTGAACTTGGGGGGATGCCGGGCGAACTGAATCGCATAGCCGAGTCTGATGGTCCGCAGGAGCCAGCGAGACATTTGGGTAGCCAGGCACCCAGACACTGTACAAGCTGAACCAGCGGGCCCACCGACAAACCCGCAGTGGGGCAGCGAAGTGGAATGCAAGGGACCTGGTCCGTGGGTGGACCGAAGAGGGGTCTGAGTGTGCGGTGCAACGCTTACCAGGTTCCACGGTTTGGCAGAGGGTGCGTGAGTAGGGCCTTTGATGATGCTTTCGAACCACCCGCTGCTGCCTGCTGGCGAGAGTGGAGAATGAGTGTGGTCCGGTGTTGGTCCGTCCGCGACTCTCCATGCCCTCTTGGGACCCAGAGACAGAGAAAACTGCTCTCCTGTCGAGATTTTTGGAAACCAGATTCTCCTCCCGGCCCTCCTCCGGAGGAGGGAGAGGTGCATTCTCCATCCCCCAAAGAGCAGTTCCCTCTCTCTCTGGGTCGCCCGTCCTCTTACTCTTCTGCTCACCGCCAGGTTTGATGGGGGCCTGGACGGGTGGGGCGGCCTGCCTACGCCCAGCTTCACGGCGCCGCTTGCTTGAAGCTGCTGTGGATGTGGCGCGGGACCGATGAGCAGGCTGGGGCACTGCGGCCGGCGGACGGGTGGAGACAGCAGCTGTCCGCCGGGGCAGGACATGTTGGATCACCTCAGTCTGCTCCTGTGCAGCCGAGTACTGCTGGGCCACATTCTCGACTGCGTCGTCGAAGAGGCCGTCGAAGAGTGCTTTAGCCTGAAGAACCTGCAGTAACGTTGTAGCGTGTAAGGCGGAGACAGCTTCTCCACAGGCCACATAAGCATCGCCGGGCAGACCAGACGAGTACCTACAGACCCGGGAGGGGAGGCACGGATTGCCCTGCCGGGTGGAGGCGGTATCAGGACACAACTGCATCACAACTGACTGCTCCACCGGGGGGACCCCTGTATACCCACTAGCTGCACCACCATCAAGAGTGGTGAGGGAGGAGGAGTTAGCAGGTCGGTTTCCGGCAGAAAAACTTCCTTCCACGTCCTGGTAAGCCCCCTCATGCACCTCCGGGTAGAATGGCGGGGTGCTGAGAACCAGCGCAGGCCACCCTGAAGAACCAATCGTCCAACCTTGAGGGCATGGGACATGGTGGAGATTTCCACTCGAGTCTTACCCTCACGGCGGCCCGGGAAAGCATAGCTGTTATTTCCGGATCCGATTCAGGCATTGCTATAGTCCCAGAGGGCAGCAGCGCAGCCGAATTTTCCTCTCCAGAAAGCTCTGGCTCACCCTCCGATGCAGCGATCGACATGCGATCGTCGGGAGGAGCGCCGAAGATACTGCTGGTACGCTCCTTGTAGAGGGCCCAACACATTCCTTTGGCAGCTCAACGGGTTGCAGAGTGCAAGAGGAGCGATGGTCCCCTAAGGCTTGGTTCCCAGGAGGGTTTGCCATCACTGTTACCCTCAGACCACCCGTGCTACTGTTTTAAGTAGCCCCCGCCTGACTGCCGCCATAACAAGAACTAGATCGAGGCAGAGGCAACAGAGCTCCGCCCCTTTTGAGGTAACAGAACTTGGCCCACAACTCCGAGACGGTCATCTTCCCACAATGAGAACATGACTCATCCACGAACGCCACCTCAGCGTGCTTAATGCCCAGACACGTGAGGCAGCGATCGTGACCATCATCCGACACCAGGTAATGACCACATCCAGAAACGCACGGGTGATACGTTGTCTGTAGCAAGACGCAACATCGAGTTTGCCAGACGCAACGTCGTCTTTACAAAGACGCAACGTCGAGTTTACCAGACGCAACATCGTCTTTAAAAAGACGCACCCGTGATTGCTCTTTTAGGGAAAAAGCTCTTTCAGCCTGCTGAAGTGCACAGGGGAGATGGCCGCCTGCAACACAAACAGGGGGTAGTGCAGCCTGATGTGTGCAACCCACTCAACACGGGAAACCACCACCACCAAGGGCTCCAAAGAGCACGCTGAACTCGTTCAGTGTTCTTCTCTCAGTAGTGTAGTCAGGAGCAAAACGATGTGATCGCTCGGCTCCGAAGCGAAAAGCTGGTATGCGGTGCACCGGCTGCCTTTTTATGCTCACGCTATGGTCAGCGGCAGCTGGATGCAATCATCGCATGCTAATGTGCATTGGCTCGTTTAGTTTACACTCGAAATGGATTTGCCTCTCTAAGCGAGATCCCAATTCGTCGGTCACCGACGTGACATCAAGAGTGACCGACTGAAAGGGAACTGATGTTTCCTTCAGGCTGTAGATCTGCTGAATATCAAATTTTATCATAACTTCATGCTTTATTTATTTTCTCTTTACTACTTAAGCTTCAACACATTTTCCAATGCCAACTGTATGCGTGTGTGTGTGTGTATGTTAGACTAGTTCAAGTGTTTACGTAGTTAATAAAGTCTTACTTGTATCACACTTGAGGTTGTTCATTGTTTGCTCATAACTGGAGTCCCTAATCATGCAGATTTTTGCTACATGCTCTAAGTAGTATTGTACAATAAGAAAGTTATTTTTCTTAAACAGGAAAGTAACATTCTTAGAATTGACAGACAGTTGACACTGAGATGTCAAGTAAATACTTGACATACAGCGGATCTAAGTATTTGTAATTAATCATAACTAGTTATGATTGATTATTCATATTTCCCCTTTGAGCTGATTCGCTACAGCCGTGATAAAGGCTATGTCGATTAACATTGCATTATAGATATACTTTATTATAATGAAAATTATAATAATAAGAAGAACTCAGATAAACCATATATTGCCATTGCCGTGTGTTTATTAGTCATGTTGAATCAATGAAAGCATTTAAAACTTCTGTTTATTCAGCAACCGCCGGGTTTCTTCTGCAGGGCGTTTTTGGTGTTTCTACGCGAGAGCGCCCTCTGGCCTTCGGATGGAGATTTACTACTGATCACAGAACTGTGCTTCACTAACAAGATATGCATGACAATGGCAGCTTCGGTCTAATCGCGATTTCGATTTCCTTTCGATTTATCGTGCAGCCCTACCCTCAGAGGTGGTGCAGTGGGCGATGCTTTTCTCCGCACCCTCGCTCTCCACTGCAATATCCACACATGTGAGCTCTGATGCTGGCTCACGCACCTGGTCAGACGTCATGAGAGGCTCTGGCTCCATGGTGATCCTCAGCACTGTCGCTCCTATCAGCGATGGCTCGTCGGTCGTGGCGGACTCTGGCTCTCCGCCTGCGGTGGGCTCTGGCTGAGGCTTTGCGCACTGGGGTAGTGATTGGCTGGGTACTGGGTCCGGAGTGGGGCTGGTGAGATACTCAATGTAATAAGGTGGTGGGTGCTCGCCAGCACCCAACACGAAGGTGGCGAAATCCCCTCGAGGACCGTCTCTGGACAACTGCGCTCTGCACGTGGTGTTGATGTAGAACGAGCAGAGCGCGTCGTCCGAGTAGCTGGTATTGTTGGAAATTTCCAGAAATAGTCTGGTGTGGTCCTCTAGGGCAAGTCCCCCCTGGTGGAGGAGGAGGAGGAATTCAGGGCGATCCATGAAAAAAATAAAAGACTTTCAAAAACGAGAAAACAAATGAGGGAAACATGCCACTTAACTTTTGGTCTGGTATTCGGTCACGCTCGTGTAGAGGAAAGGCACACGAAGGCGAAGGTAATCCACACAAGAGTTTAAATAGAGTCCAAGAAGATGATAATCCATAGATACAAAGGGAACACACAGCAAAATAACAACAACAATACCGGACAAAGACTGGAACTAAGAAGGGAACTTAAGTACACAGGCAAATGAGGGACTAATGACAAGACACAGGTGAACAGAATGACAAAATCAAGTCAAAAACCATGACAACTAACAAGGCTAAGACAACAGGGCAAACAGACGGTCCAAACTGACAGAAACTGTGACAATATTATTTATAACTAGCTATTTTTAAACATGTAGATGAAAAGCTTTTATTATCAACTTTAGTCTCTGAACTTTGCTAAGCAAAGTTATATATACCGTATTGGCCCGAATATAAGACGACCCTGATTATAAGACGACCCCCCTTTTTCCAGATGTACCTTTTGGAAAAAGGCTTTTTAAAAACCAAATCTTGTTTTTTCTCAGTAAAACACATTTTGTCTTCAATTATTTTCATATTGCATATTTTTCCTATTTTAATTTTTGTTTTGAAAGTATGATAAAAACTGGTAAAATGTACCAACAAATCACATTTAAAAAATATACACTTCTTGATATACCATAAAAAAAACAAAAAAAACAGGTAGCCCATCTGAATTAGGACATTTAGGATATCCATCTAATAGTAGCCTACCAAAATCTTATGAACAGTAGAAGTTAAATCTTACTGTAGTCGTCAAATCTTGGTACTGTCTTACGTTTTAAAATCACAAAGGGAGTTTGGTCCCAGCAGGCTAACCTGACAGGCACGACTCATGCAGCTGTAAGGTTTTCTGCTTCTTTTGTTTTTACTCGCGATCTTTACAACACGCATTACATTACGTATTTCATGGCACACTCGTTTTATGCGGTTTTGGCGCCACCTAGTGTTGTGGGTGTATTATTGACATGTCAAAGTCTAGACCCTGAATATAAGACGACCGCGTTTTTTCAGATGTATTTCCAAGAAAAAAACATCGTCTTATAGTCGGGTCAATACGGTATGTTGGGAAATTAAGAAATGTGCTGTGGCTAATTAGGAAATGCTGTAATACGGTCTTATTGTATCTGCAGTGTCTTCAAGAAATTTGTGGAAATTTCATGCAAAAAGACGGCGTAGATGTGCGAAAGCGAGCGAGAGTGTGTGTGCGTGTGCCATCCTCCCTGTCAGATTAAAAGGTCAATGTGTTTAGCTTTTCTGCGAGTCTTTGACTTCAACATTATACTGACACAAAAGCCTGACTGACCGCCAGAAAGGTTTTACATGAGAGAGAGAGAAACAGAGAATGACGGGCCTCTTTTTCAAAGAAAAACTCACACTAAAGCTCAAAGTGAGCACTGAGAGAGAGTCCTTTCACCGTTAAAGCAAATGCTAGTCAGACACGACTGGGTGGAAATCGCTTAACATTCATTTATGCAAAATAATCTCATCAACTCTCTCTCAGGTCCAAGGGCAAACCTTTACATGAAACTCTCACTCGTATCCAAACATTAAAGGTTGTTGGCCCCGTTAATAACTGTTATTATAGTGACGGAAGTGTGATTGTTGATTATTAGCACTCGAGTCACTCTGAGTAGCAATCTCACCGAGCTCATATTTCCACAGAACAGGTGCTCCCTCGACATGAGGCCTATTTTTGGGGCCTGACCAGTAGCCCTGGAGCTCTATAACACTTCACTTACACACAACTCATTCAGCACTTCCCAAACACATGTTCCCTAAATCCCTGAATGTCTGTACCAATTATAACAAGAGATACCTCAGATTGTTCTTTCATGATGGATTGAGATGTGTTCGAACCTGTTTTTCCATAGTGTTCAAAGCTCTGCGTTTCCACACTTTGAGATTCATTCACCAAAAAAGTACAACAGTAATAAAAGTAACAGTATTAGACAATAATAATAATCATCATTATACTACAACAATATAAACATAATGCGTAGCATACAACTTCACTAACCTTAAAACGTAGCGCGTAACTTGGGTAGTCCGATTCACAAATGAAGGAATCTTAAGAATGATTCTTTTAATGAATCATTCAAAAAGACTCACACACATACAAGCTATTGATTTGAATTGATTCCACCTTAAATATTTCCTGATATATAATCTGTTACACATATTGAACGGCAAATTACCAACTTCCAGCAAAAACAAACAATTTATCATTATACTATGACACAATTGGTAAGAGCAAGTTGTTTTACTGAAAAGCTCAAATCATATTGCATATTTGTCCTATTTTATTTTTTGTTTTGAAAGTATGGTAAAAACTGGAAAAATGTATCAACAATCACATTTAAAAAATATACACTTTTTGATATACCATTAAAAAAAAACAAAAAAAGAGGTAGCCCATCTGAATTAGGACATTTAGGCTATCCATCTAATAGTAGCCTACCAACATCTTATTAACAGTAGAAGTTAAATCTTACTGTAGTCTTCAAATCTGGGTACTGTCTTACGTTTTAAAATCACAAAAAGAATTTGGTCCCATCAGGCTAACGTGACAGTCACGACTCATGCAGCTGTAAGGTTTTCTTTTTCTTTTGTTTTTACTCGCGATCTTTACAACACGCATTACATTACGTATTTCATTACAGCACATCATTTCAGAATGATGTGCTTGAAGCAACACGGAGTCACAGCGCAGAGCACTCCACATAGAAAAGTTAAAAGCACAAAGGTAGTAAGATATCTAAAAGGTAAAAGATAATGATGCGTAGTGTATTAAATCTGTGCGATAGTTTGAGTTTTGAATTTCAGTTACTGTGCTCGTGAAGAACAATTCATAGTGCTCTCTACTCCAGTGTTGTGATCTAACAGACATCCGGTAGAAAGAAACATGATTTAGAAATAGCACTAAACTCCAGCGAGATAAAGTCCATTTATGCAAAACCATTGATCTTTATCTACAGATCAAGTATAATAATAGGAACACTGAATCATTGAGAGAGTTTCATCGTCTTGACTGTCGTAACCGAACGAGACACGCAGTTTGAATGCTGAATGGAGGATGACTGACAGCCGCAGCGGAGAGAAGAGTTTACGTGAACTTGACTTAAATATTCATCTGTACCTCACATTAAACTATGGAACGGCTTCAGAACACTTGGAATATAGTGCACGAAAACTTTATGGTGCTTTATAATGTTTTTTGTGGCTTTCGTGGGGCTTAACAATAACACAGAATAGTATACGCACAATATCGGATTTGGATCGGTCTCGTCTGACCGATACCCCGATCCGGCAGAAAAATGCCAGTATTGGAGTGATACTGAATATCGGATCGGTGCATCTCTAATGTATGATAGTGATTTTACTCCTGTGATGGTGGACACACTCACGCTCCTCTTTTTGATAACAACTTTTATCACATACTCTTCAGGGTTTTATCACAATCAATCAATCAATCAACCAATCAATCATTGTTTTATAAGGGAAGGCAGATTTTTTAGTGTAAGAAATAGATTTTTTTAAGTCCTAAACTTGTTCATAAATACCTCTGAATTTGAGATCTGTAAAAATGTTTAAATCATGACCTTAACAGTAAACTGCTTTGGTGGCTTGGCTGAGTAAAAGAAATAAGCCAGTTGTAAATTTACTTTGACAAGTACTTCTCAATTATATGCTTTCCTATTATTTTAGGGTACTATTGCCATGATCCTCTTTCACTGTGGTCTTTGGCTAAGAACAGCCAAACTGCACCCTCAATATAAGGCAGCTCAGAGTTTAAAGATTCCTGTCAAGTGACGAGCTTCAGGTCACAGGGGACAACAGGGACACCAGCTGCATGTAAAATTCTTTAACAGTCCTGAATTTATGACATAGCCACAAAGTATGTTTGCAATTTTGTGTGGTCATGCAATCAGTACAGACTGTGTCCTGGGAGATTCTACCCATAGATAGCACACCCATGATGTCTTCACTGCAATATCCCCTTCCCAGTTTTTGACTTCATCTGACTGACAAGCTCAGCTTTTGTATTTCACCTTGATAATGTATGTGTGAGTTCATATTTTTAGATTTTTAAGTGTTCACTAGTATTTTAAAATGCTTCATCAAAATGCTTTACTGTTCTATTTCAGTATCCAAAAACTTTAAACCGTTTTGAAAACCACAATGTCTTCTCCAGGATTAGAGAATCATAGTTAATTCGTATTGTATATTGTCATGATTATGAAGATAATTTCCAGAAAACACTTATCATTGGACTTTATCTTATGACAGACATTGTTTTATGCAACAAACTTTGGCTCACATAAGATCCTAGGAACTTTTGGTGGTCTTTTTGCATATTTTACTGACGTACTGGGTGGTTCATTACTTCAAAAGTGGGAGCAATACAGGCCACACCTCGTAAGGCTGTGGGATAAGACACACCACAACATGTAGGCAGCCTAAGACAGACGTAGATCTCAACGCCATCAGTGACGTGTGGATCGACTTCCCGACCTGTGGTGAGGCATTGTGGATTTTTTCACCAATACATACGCAGACATGATGTGGGTGTTAAGAGGTCAACCATCTGTGCATCTATGTGGCCAGTATACAAACCATTTCAAAGCCCTTACCCACACGCTTATCATAAAATGACAATGCTCTGGAATCATTGAAGGCTACTTTATTTTCCGTTTTTATACTGCTTACCACACAAGCTACAGTAAAAGGTCAGTAAAACAGGTCTAAAAGGTCTAGAGGCTGTACTGCAGAAACATCCTAACTGATAATCGTATTCTTTATGCAAAACATTACACATCTCTTGCTAAAGCAAAACTATTTCAAAACTATTCCATATTCAAAACTATTTCATATTCAAAACTATTTTAGGTCTTATAAAAATTGTGTTTTTGCATAGTTACTCTATACGCAAACATCAAATGATTAGTACCATACACGCCAAACTACACACTGTTATGACAAATGTAAAACTACTATCTTGTGTCTTTTGCTTGTTCAGTGTGCAGTGTAGTGCGCAGGATTTTGTCATAGTACTCACATGTACATGTAAGTGCAAAACTACAGAGTATGTACGCACAATTGATGAACTTTACAGTTATTGAACTGAACTGAATCAACACTGAACTGACTTGAGTTGTATAGTGACACTATTGGCTTGTTAAAGCTGCTTTACAGCAGAATGTAAAATTGTTACTACTGGTTTGAAACAATCTGTACTGTATAAAGTTGTATAGAAACAAAAATGACTTGATTTGTTTGCATATTGTGTGCATATTCATACAATATTGACTAGTATGCATATTTAGTATATATTTACAAAGTACTGTAAACAGAAATAGAAAGGTAATATATACAGCATTGTGTGTGTATATATATATATATATATATATTTCTCCCTCAGAGCACTGAGTTCTAATTTCTAAATGATCAAATTAGGTATATTTACTCTATAAAAATGCAAGGGGTAAAAATAAATTATTTCTTCATCAGAACACTTAGTTTTGATTTCTAAGTAAACAGATTATGTATAAATGTTGTCACAAATGATCACTAGGTGGAGGTAATCAGTCAGTAAATGATTTCCAAATTAAACACAAGAGCTGTTATTTTTGAATGATGTGTCTAATGTAGAGAAATGTGTTTAGCATTTTGCAAAAAGTTTGTTTTTCAGTTGCAAACTGAATGTAAAGCAGATAATGTGTTTGCAGTTTTGCAGACTTGGTCTGAAGATTCAGTATAATATGTATTATAGTTTCACTGAGTGTGCCTCAAGTACAACTTTTAGTGTGTAAGCAATTTTAAAACATTTAAAGATTATGAAGACAAACTTTTTTTTCTTCTTTGGAATAACATGCATTAATGAATTGTTTGCAATAAGGCCAGGCAAATATACTAAGGAAGTGCACATTGATTTTAAGTTGACTTTAACTAAAGGCACAATTATGATACAATCTGTTAAGTGTTGAGGTGTTGTGTGGCCACCTCTATAAAGACCAGTGTTGGGCAAGTTACTCTGAAAATGTAATCAAATTATTGATTACTGATTACTCCTTTTAAAAGTAATCACGTTACTGTTCTGATTACTTTATTTAAAAAGTAATTAGTAATTAGTTACATTACTAGTTACGTTACTTTTTTCTCCATGGAATTTATGAAATCCCAGCATACACGCTCCCGATAAATATTTGTTATTAAAGCATCAACATTCACAGAACACTGTTATTTTTACATAAAGCAAGCGGCATTGACATGGCAGAATGCCAGCAAAGAGCGCTGCATTTGTAATCTCTAAAAGACATCTCAGTTCATTGCAATCTCACAAATCTCTGTTATAACACAATAAATATATGCATAATTAATCTTTCATAATGTCTACAATTCGTGTGTTATAATGAGAGGATTCGTGAGCACGCAAATTTCAGCACTGCATTGCTCAAGGCTACAAACACGTTATAGCCTAAATAGAAACTCCGCATACGCTTGCACCTGTTAATCGTTTATATTTTATATTAGTTTATGTTGCTTGTGTGCAATAGATGAATAACAATTTATTTGTTTTAGATATTTTGTTTAGATATGTCTATTTTGCGGGAGTCCCGTGAATCATTTTATTCTCCCGCATCCCGCACACACATGAGTGTCTACCCGCCCGCAACAGCACTCTCCCATCTTCTCCCGCGCTGCTGTTGTGTCGGGTCTCGCGGAAGCAGGTCTCTAATCCACTGGCACTTGACTCGACAGTGCGTGTGCTACATCCTTTTTACAATCTCTAGATTATAAAACACTGCATTCTGTCAGCAATGTAACGCGGCAGTAAAATTAGAAATAAATAAATAAATGTACAAAGAAATGT
>NW_015629501.1:85085-87129 GCF_001515625.1 Sinocyclocheilus rhinocerous
CACACACACACACGAGTGTCTACCCGCCCGCAGCAGCACTCTCCCATCTTCTCCCGCGCTGCTGTTGTGTCGGGTCTCGCGGAAGCAGGTCTCTAATCCACTGGCACTTGACTCGACAGTGCGTGTGCTACATCCTTTTTACAATCTCTAGATTATAAAACACTGCATTCTGTCAGCAATGTAACGCGGCAGTAACGTATAGAGACCTCGGCTTGTAACTACTCTAATTTCTATTTTGAAAATTATAACGCGTTAAATTACTCCGTTACTAAAATAATCAAATTACAGTAACGCGTTACTAAGTAATGCGTCACTGCCCAACACTGATAAAGACCAGTGTGATTTCTGCAGACACCTACATCAGAAATGTTTCTAGAAGTTTAATACACCTTTTTGGAGAACAACATCTAATGTATGACTAATATGTGTTACTTGTGGCCAGGAGAGTTGCTAGACATAAAGCTTTACTGGGGCACAGGCCCCCCATTGCTCATATCACTTTTCTTTCTTGAAAGCCAGTTGCGTGCAATAAGTGTACAACACAATGAACTATGCAAACTTGTGTAACCCACTATTCCTACACTGCAACAAGCACTAGGGAAAGTAAATGTATACTTTAACGCTTTATGGACATATTTATTTGTGTCTTCATCATACTTCACAAGAACATTCTCATCAATTACCAAACAGCAGCCATAGTTACTGCCAACTGTTTATGTTGTGTCATAAATAACAGCTAGCAAATTAAAGGGGTCATATGATGCTTTTTTAAAGATCATTATTTTGTGTATTTGGTGTAACAGAATATGTTGACATGCTTTAATGTTCAAAAAACACATTATTTTTCAAATACTGTGCATTATTGTAGGTCCTCTATGCCCCGCTTCTCTCAAACGCTTAGTTTTCTACAAAGTCCCTCCTTCCGACAAACGCAGTCTGCTCTGATTGGCCAGCTAACCCAGTGCATTGTGATTGGCCGAAAACCGCAAGCACTTGTCTGAAATGTAACGCCCCTTACCATAATCGCGAGCTTCATCTTTCAAAATAAATGTAAAGACAGAGCCCGAAAGGGGAACAGAGTCACGTGACAGACACAGTGATGAAGCTGGTATGTGTTTGCAGTACACAAGCCACGGTTAAGACAGCTGACTCCACTGTGATGCGACCCTGTCTCTCTCGCTCTCTCTCTCTCGCACACACACGCGCGCGCACACGCACACACACACACACACACACAATGCGCCAGATTGTCACAGAATTACCTCCTCTCCTAGGTTCACAAAACGGTCGTCCATAAAATGCATTGCTGTTCTTGCTGTTCTGATCTAAAAGATTCCTAAATGCATCTACTTTCGGAAGGCCAAATAAAGTGCTTTTGCTTTCACCTAGAAACACACAGCGTCTCCCTGACATAGCTGCTTCAACACTAACTGCGGTTACTGAAACCACGCCTTCTTTCTTTGCGTGCACATTTGGGCAGCATTATGCAAATATTTCCACATAGTGAGGTAGATATGTGGGGGCGTGTTAGAACGAGCCGTTTTAGGGGGGCGTGACAGAGTCTTAACTTTGATAAAGAATATCTCTTTGGTTTTGAGACTTTAGTCTTTGCAACTTCAGGGATCTTATCTATGCACAATCAGCTTGTAACACTCCAAAGAGAAAGGAAAAATTTAAATCGCATCATATGACCCCTTTAACCCTAAAATCAGAGGGAAATAAATGACGGGGAACAGTGAATAGCACAGATGCACCTAACCCTAGCATAATGTGAAATCACCATTTGACCAATTAATTAAATGTAACAGCCTGCAAATAAAAATAAATATACACATTTGTAATCTTTCACTTAAAACAAGTTAGTTTTTCCCCCACCCATAGTTGCAACGCTATTTGCTGTCTTGCAGAGTTGCTTTGAGCTGATAGGTTAATCTGACCGTCACTCAGGAATCTGGCCAATGACTAGTGAGCGCGCCGTTTTCCCAGTTAAATGTGAATATACACTTGCAGTGTTTGCGGCTGATTGGCTTCTGCAGTCTGCTTC
>NW_015629501.1:97940-105691 GCF_001515625.1 Sinocyclocheilus rhinocerous
CTTGCAACATTTGCGTGTGTTCAGATGAGCAGGAAAATAGTTCTATCCTACACAATTACTCGCTAACAAAGGTTATTCGTGCAATTCAATGCATATTGTACGCATTATTATTTTTTTGTTAAATAAACAAAATCACTGGTAAATAAAACACCTTAGTATCGATATTGTTTGTTTGAGTATCGATACTTTCGATACTCACGTCAGTATCGATATATCGATACTTCGGATCGATACGCCCATCCTTACTAGTAATGGCTTTTACATGGATTATTTTACGTCTGAATGTTTAATTCATATTTTGAGCAAGTTTGGGTTGTGGGATGACGATTGAGAACGAATAAACGCGAATATGGACACAGACTTCTACCAGCAGCTAAAGGTAACTAAGTACCTTATATAATGTTCTATAGCCTAGTTAGGCTACATCAAGATACAGTGCATTAAAGTGAGATGCTAATCGCGATTACATATCTTAATGTCCTACCAGTGTGTGTTACTGTGTTTTGTTAGTATGAGCTAATACTGTTAGCTGCGGCTGGGCGATATATGACCATGTCGTGGCGATGATATGAAGCGCAATATATAAACTCATAGCACAGTACTACTTAAAGTTATTGACAAAGAAATGTTTAATTCATATTTTGAGCGAGTTTGGGTCGTGGGATGACGATTGAGAACAAATACACGCGAATATGGACACAGACTTCTACCAGCAGCTAAAGGTAACTAAGTACCTTATATAATGTTCTATAGCCTAGTTAGGCTACATCAAGATACAGTGCATTAAAGTGAGATGCTAATCGCGATTACATATCTTAATGTCCTACCAGTGTGTGTTACTGTGTTTTGTTAGTATGAGCTAATACTGTTAGCTGCGGCTGGGCGATACATGACCAGTCATGGCGATGATATGAAGTGCAACCGATATAAAGTTGGTTCGACGTTTGACGTTGGATACTAGACAGATATTCAGCCGCGAAAAAAATCACTAAATTCTTAGTGGATGAATATAATTGTATAAAAATGTCTTATCTGAAAAGCATTAGAACGTAGAACTGAACACACATCGCAGTTTATTTGTTTTACTCCTCGATATGTTGCAAGGCATAAAGGCTTTAGCAGCGGCCCGCTAGCGCTTAGGCCAGCTAGGGACCGTCTACAAAGTACACGTAAAGGATAAAACGATTAATGTTTTCCCACCGGAATGTTTTTGTACAGTTAACAAAACAAGAGCAATTTGTGCAATCAAGGTCTTTGAAAGATATAAAGACAAACACTTATAATGCTCACTTGAATTTAAATAAGAAATATTGTAAACAATATTTTATGTGATAGTGGTTGTTATTATATTATTACTATTAATAAATATATTAATAAAAGAAAAAATAACAATATTAAAAATCATTATCAATCAATTTAGTTCGTTGTTTTCACAGAAGTATGACACCAAAAAAGTACACTCTATTGAAATTAAAACCAATAAATAAATTCATTTTAAATAAATACACTCTTCTGTATCAACCTCATGGTGTGTGTATTGTTACTGTTTTTATAAGAACATTTTTATATTTGTTTTAGTCACAGAACTATGACAGAAAACATGCTATAGAAATTCAACAATTAAGATAAAGCTGGCAAAGTGTTGTTTGGCAGTTGTTTTGACTTGAATTTGAAAATCAAATTTTTAATAAATTAATTTATAACACACACAGTTTTATTACACAACTTCAATGGGTGTGTATTGTTAAAGATTAGACAAATATTTTGATGGTGGTTTTAGCCACAGAACTATAATTGAACACATACTATAGAAAATTAAACCAATACATAATTTAGTTTTAAATAAATACAATCTTCTACCTCAGCTTCAAAGGCTGTGTCTTGTTACAGATTTCTTAAAGAACATTTTGCAGTAGTTTTCATTGTCAAAAGAGATGCAGAAGTCACGCTATTGACATTCAAGAATAGCTTGCGAAACATTCCGTCTCCAGTGTTACTGCCCCCTAGAGGAAGATACTGCAGTTGTTTTGACTGAGTTTGACATTCAAACACATTCAAGTATTACTGGCCCCTAGAGGAAGATACTGCAGTTGTTTTGACTGAGTTTGTCATTCAAACCTTTAATAAATTAATTTAAAATGCATACAGTTTTTCATCTCAACTTCAAAAGTTGTGTCTTGTTAATTGGGCCAAAAAGAGCATTTCTATGCAGGTTTTACCCTGATTTTGTAAATTAGGATGCATGCTATTGAATTGAATTCAAATCTGTTAATAAATTAATTTAAAATTAATAGACTACAGTCTTCAATTTCAAAAGGTGTGTCTTGTTTCTGATTCCTAAATGAACATTTAAATTCAGGTTTTACTCTCATATGTAATTCAGGACACATGCTATTGAATGAAATTCAAATCTGTTAATAAATTAATTAAAATGTATGCAGTTTTCCATCACAACTTCAAAAGCTGTGTCTTGGTACTGGCTTCTAGAAGAATATTTTAATAGTTTTAGTCACAGAATTATGAGAGAACACATGCAATTGAAACTGAATAGCCAATTAAATTGTTTATTAAGCTGATTTAACCAATACATCAATTAGTTAAAAATTCAATTTTCGAGCTCATTTTCAAAGGGTCCGTTTTGTTTCTTTAAAAACACTTTAATGTTTTGTAAGAGGGATCACACAAAATGCATGTTATTTTTTTAGTACTGCCCTGAGTAAGGTATTTTGCATCAAATATGTTTACATATAGTCCACAAGACAAATAGCTGAATTATGTCAGAAGCTTCAGAAGAATCCTATATGTTTCCCATGTTACCTGGAGAGTTTTTCCTGAAGAATAATGGACAGTTTAACTGCTCAGGACAATTAAGGGACTCATGAACAACTATCCTAAAATAAAAATTCAATTTACATTTTTTTTTAAAAATTCAATAGCATATATCCTGATTTACATATGAGAGTAAAGCCTGAACTGAAATGTTCATTTAAGAATCAGAAACAAGACACACCCTTTGAAGTTAAAATAGAAGACTGTATTGATTTTTAATTAATCTATTAAAGGTTTGAATGTCAAACTCAAAACAACTGCAGTATCTTCCTCTAGGGGGCAGTAATACTAGAGACTCTTTGGAAGGTTTTGCAAGCTATTCTTGAATGTAAATAGCGTGACTTCTGCATCTCTTCTGACAATGAAAACAACTGGAAAATGTTCTTTGAGAAATCTGTAACAAGACACAGTCTTTGAAGCTGAGGTAGAAGATTGTATTTATTTTAAACTAAATTATGTATTGGTTTAATTTTCTATAGTATGTGATCAATTATAGTTCTGTGGCTAAAACTACCATCAAAATGTTCTTCTAAGTATCAGTAACAAGACACACCTTTTGAAGTTGAGATGGAAAACTGTATGCATTTTAAATTAATTTATTTACAGTTTGAAAAAACTGTAAAAGGCTTTTTGCTCAATCCTTACATTTAAATAGCTTTTGCTGTGTTGCAGTACCTAAAACCACCATGTAAATGTTGTTACACCCCTTAGAATTGGGACAGAAGAGCGTATTTATTAGAAATTAATAGATGTATTTGTTGCCATTTCAATATTGTGCATTGTGTAGTCCTGTGCATGAGACCAGCATGTAAATGTTGCCCTATCAACCAGTAACAAGACACACCCTTTAAAGCTGACATGTCAGACTTTGTGTATTTTTAATTTATTTCAGACAGGACCACTTTGGCAAGTTACTTGAGTTTATTGAAACACAATTTATCTTTGGCGGTATGGTTCCTATGGGGGTTCTTTGCTCCAGAATAAATTGACCATACAAGAGCTTTAACATTAACCCCCCAGAACCATCAGCTTGGAAATACATAACAATTAAGACCTTAGTAAAGTCTTTAAAAGCGAACGGTGGTAATCGTGTATATGTGCAGTGGAACGTCTATACTGTAGCTTGGTTATGAGGATGAGTGTCTCTCAGCAGTGAGGTCCATGGCAGCTGGGACTTGGAAGCCTTAGTGATCTGAAACAAGAGAAGACGACAACCAGAAGGTGCACATATGTCTAATAGGAGAATAGTAGTGATTGGAGCGATTTGACAGCTGACCGCATCAGCTGGTCGCAGCCTATGCCTACGTGGCCTGACTGAACTAACGCTGCGCTCGATTTATTGACATTTCTGAATATGAAACTCAGTCAAAGCAACTGCAACGTATTCCTCTAGGGGCGGTGTACTGCACACTCTTTTGGAAGCTTCCAGAGCTCTTTCTCAGTTTTTACAATTCAATAGCTTTTGTTGTGTTACACTTTTGTGAATGAAACCAACATCTAAATGTCATTATAAGAAACAATTACAAGACACACCCCATAAAGCTGAAATAAAAGAGTATTTGTATTTTTTATTAATTGATGTATGTTCTTATATTTCAATAGCATGTGGTGTGCTATAGTTTTGCAAATTCAACCGATATCTAACTGTTATACTAGGAACCAGTAACAAGACACAGCCTTTGAAGATGAGATAAAATGCTGTGTTTACAAAAATGATATGTTAATAGGTTTGAATTTGATTCAATAGCGTGTATCCGATTTTTTTTTTATGAAAGTAAAAGATACATAGAAATGTGGTTCTATGAACCAGCAACAAGACACATCCTTTGAGGTTTAAATGTCAGACTATTTATTTTAAATTCATTTATTCACATTTCTGAATTTTAAACTCAGTCAAAGCAACGCAATGTGTTCCTCTAGGGGGCGGTGTACTGCACATCTTAATAAGCTTTTTCTAAATTTTTACATTTCAATAAGTTTTTTCGTCTTATAGTTATGTGAAAAATATCAACATTGAAATATTATTTTAGGAACAAGGATCAAGACACACCCTTAGAAATTGAGATAGAAGAGTACATTTATAGGAAATTAATTGATGTATTTGTTCACATTTTAATATAGGGTGACCATACGTGCCATTTTCCCAGGACGCGTCCTGGCCAGGATTTCTATATTGCCTAAGCGTGTATCCGATTTTTTTTTAATGAAAGTAAAAGATACATAGAAATGTGGTTCTATGAACCAGCAACAAGACACATCCTTTGAGGTTTAAATGTCAGACTATTTATTTTAAATTCATTTATTCACATTTCTGAATTTTAAACTCAGTCAAAACAACTGCAATATGTTCCTCTAGGGGGCGGTGTACTGCTCATCGTAATAAGGTTTTTTAAAAATGTTTACATTTCAATAAGTTTTTTTTTGTCTTATAGTTATGTGAATAATATCAACATTGAAATGTTCTTTTAGGAACAAGTATCAAGACACATCCTTAGAAATTGAGATAGAAGAGTACATTTATAGGAAATTAACTGATGTATTTGTTTACATTTTAATATCATGTGTTGTATTATAGTTCTGTGAATAAAACCAACATCTACATGTTTGTTTAGGAACCACTAACAAGACACACCCTTTGAAGTTATGATAGAAGCGCGTATTTACTTTACATTGATTGATGTATTCGTTGACATTTCAATATCATGTGCTGTGTTATAGTTTTGTGAATAAAACCAACATTTAAATGTTCGTCTATGAACCAGCAACAAGTCACACCCTTTGAAGTTGAGATGGAATACTGTATGTTTTAAAAATGAATGTGTTAACAGATTCTACATTAATTCAATAGCGTGCATCCTTATTTACATATGATAGTAAAAGATGGCTGTAAATATTGTTCTTTGAACAAGTAACAAGACACATCCACTTAAGTTTACATATCAAACTGTGTGCATTGTAAATTAATTTATTTAAACTTCTGAGTGTCAAACTTGGTCAAGACAAGTGCAATATCTTCCTCTAGGGGGCGGTAAACTGCACAATCTTTGTAATGCTTTGCCAGCTTTTTCTCAATTGTTCCATTTAAATAGCTTTTGTTGTGCTATAGTTCTGTGAATAAAACCAACATCTAAATGTTCTTCACAAGTGAAGCATTTAGATGGAATAATTGTGCTTTTTGCTCTTGGTTTTGCACTTTGCAGACGGTCCATATCCTGCACTTTTACATTATAAGGTCTATCAGTTACAATACCTTAAGGCAGATTAAAACAAATAAAACACATTGTGTGTTCTCTTCTACATTTGAAAAAAATTATAACACATTATGTTTCTTGACCTTGTGCTAAATTGTTAAAGAACTATTGAAGATTTCCGAGGCTGAATCTCGGACAAATGTCAAACGTCGAACCATCTTTATATCGGCTGAAGCACAATATATAAACTCATAGCACAGTACTACTTAAAGTTATTGGCACTTTGATAAAGAAACGTGCATGAATGAGGAATAAATAGCAGGATGTGAAATGAGTGAAGAACAATAGACACAGAAAGCCTCACTTGAATGGTCAAATACAGACAGTCATCTCAAAATTCACTTGATTTAAACACAGTCGCTAATGTTTGGAGTCAAGATTAACATTTAGGTGGAAACCCGGTGACGTGTCAGTATACTAGATCTGTGCATTTTGTTCTAAAAGTGACAGCAGTATAATTTAGCCTAACGTTACCTGCAGTCGGTCATAATTTTAATCAAAGAACAAAATACTAAAGAGAAAATCACAAAATGTATTTAACTTACTTTTGTTCTATTGCATTAGTCCTATTGTTTGTAATTTGCTACATTGATCTTATGTTTAATAAAATAACAAAAATAACTGTATTGTGATATATTGTTATTGTGAAATAAAATTTCCTATATTGTAAAATCATATTATTTTACAATATAGGAAATTTTATTTCACATTCGCCCACCCATACTGTCAGCTAGTTTTAAGATCAATCTCAAAAAGTGAAGGAATTTTGGAATAAGTAATCTGAGAACACTGTCATGTAAACTCATTTGACAGAGAGGACCTGAAAGCATGATCCTTGGATTCCTTGGAGAAGAATACTGTATGTAAACCAGGATTTTGGATCAACTGTGAAGATTTTGTATGGAGCTAGTGAGTACATTTTTGCAAGCCCATGTCTCTGTCAGTAACTAGATAGTGTTTTATTAAACAAATGATCATGATCCAGAATTGGGAATGAAAATCTTCTATGGGATTACATCTCTGCAGCAATTCTGCGCGCGAAAGATCATATTTTGAGCACGCAAAAGTGCGTTTTGCACGCACGCGAACTGAGTTTTATGGAGAAAATGTTTGTCTCGCAAAGAAGAAAGTATTTCGAGCGCACGAAAATCAATTTTTTATTTAAAATAAGTTTTTGGATGTGTGCAGACCTTCTCTTTTGCGCTTACAATATGCCATAATTTCAGCCAATCAGAGACGAGGCTGCTAAATTCTGATTGGCTGCCTTGACAACCAATCACAACATTCCTTGCATTACCTCGATAGCAGAAGAGGAAAAATACAGTGCATACATAATTATTATGCAAGTTGATATTCTGATCATATTTTTTTCCAAGCACATTTGACCAATTCCGAACGACATCAATCTTAATAACTACTATTAATCTTAATTTAATTAATTTAATTAATTAAGTATTTAATGCCTAACATTAAGTCATACTAACATACATTTATTTTTAAAGGAATGTTCACAGTATTTTTCTTCCACGTTTTTAATTTGTTTTAATCCCAGATAAAACAGGTGTCTTCTCACAATCTTTTTTTTTTTTTTTACCCCGAGCTGATCCAGCTGATTACTGGCAATTTGGAGGAGGACTGCTCTTTATCTGCTGTGTCTGTCACTTCTGGAGC
>NW_015629501.1:105825-107022 GCF_001515625.1 Sinocyclocheilus rhinocerous
GACATACTAACATTAATTTATTTTTAAAGCAATGTTCGCAGTATTTTTCTTCCACGTTTTTAGTTTGTTTTAATCCCAGATAAAACAGGTGTCTTCTCACAATCTTTTTTCTTTTTTTACCCCCAGCTGATTACTGGCAATTTGGAGGAGGACTGCTCTTTATCTGCTGTGTCTGTCACTTCTGGAGCCGAGACATGGACCTTTTATTGTATGTTTTGTTTTTACTTATTATTACACTAATATAACTAGAATTCAGAATTAAAATACATATGTTTGTCTACATATATTATCAGAGCTACAGTGGTGCCCAAAATTATTAGAACACGTATATATATTCACCAGCTAAAAATGGTTTTAAGTCAGTTATTTCTATCTTTCCCTGTAGTGTGTAAAAATATCAGTTTACATTTCCAAGCATTCATTTTGCCATTAATTGTAATAATCAGTGAGATTTTTGTTTGCACAAGGAGTCTGAAAACAGCCAGTGCTCCACACAGAGATGTGATCTCACCATCATCCAGTCTGGCTCCCTATTAAACATCGTATAGATTGTAGAAGAGGAAGAAATAGTTAACTTAAAATGACTAGGGGTGGGTGCTATACCGGTATGAAAGTGACTACCAGTATTATGTTGTTCCATGATATGGATTTTGCTATACCGTGGATACCGTTATATATTCCACAACATGACTCCAGCGCTCTGCCACAAAGACCAATTTCAAATATTCATATGAGAATCGTGAAAAATGTTTTCCTCAAAAACATATACAAATATTTATATAAAATAATATAAAAATATTCCTCAAAAAAAAAAAAAAAAAATTCCAGCACAAATGTTACTACACAGGCATTAGTAATCAAACACATAGAGCATTGTAACAGGCCACATTAATAGAACACAAATCGCCTACTCCAGTGGTTCCCAAACTGGGGGTGCGGCAAGGCTGAGGGATATTAGTGTACAGTCAGCAGATTAATTTGCAAAAGAAACCTCTGCAGGGTGATAAAGACTACACTACGTAATTTTCCTGCTTATCATATGGCCACTTGCCTGATAAGTAAATAATTGAATGCAAAATATTAATTTGACATATTTTAATTACCTCAACCACAACATGACTCCAGCGCTCTGCCACAAAGACCAATTTCAAATATTCATATGAGAATCGTGAAAAATGTTTTCCTCAAAAACATATA
>NW_015629501.1:107155-107800 GCF_001515625.1 Sinocyclocheilus rhinocerous
CAGCATATTAGAATGATTTCTGAAGGATCATGTGACACTGAAGACTGGAGTAATGATGCAGAAAATTCAGCTTTGATCACAGGAATACAGTAGCCTATATGTTAAAACATTCAAATAGATAATTTAAATGGACAATATTTCACAATATTACAGTGTTTACTATATTTTTAATAAATAAATGTAGCCTTGGTGAGCATAAGAGACTTTTCTCTACAAAAGGGGGGCCCAGCAGAAAAAGTTCGGGAACCACTGGCCCACTCAAACACACACAATTAAATTAAATTAAATTAAATTAAATTAAATTACATTTTAATTTAATTTAATACAGGCCTACCTCATGTTTCACGTTTGCACTTTTTTGAGAAAAACAATGGCACAATAAAAAAAAAGACTTTTCAGGTCTTTTTCCAATCCCTCACTTTCTAGTTATAGCTAGTTATAGTGATCGCAATATAATATCGATATCGCCTGGACAGTGTAAAATATCGTGATATGAATTTTAGCTCATATCGCCCACCCCTATCCTACCGATAGAGTACCGAAACCCGGTATTTAATCGGTCCCGGGGCTAAATTATGAAAGACCAGAGTATCGATAAGCTCTGACGTTAACGGTTCTGCTATCGGTACTGGAGAAATTAAGAAA